>NW_017731478.1:2018984-2021014 GCF_001890085.2 Hipposideros armiger | reverse complement strand
GAAGCACGCCTGTTGGGGGAGGGAAGGGTGACCACTGACTAGTGGTTTTGTAGTTGAGAATTTCGAATGTCTGAGCTTGCCGTTGGTGACCCTGGCTCCTGGCTGGTCTGGACTTCGCTGTTGTGGCCACACACAGCCTTTGTATTTATTAGAGAACAGGTGTCCAGGTTTCTTGGAGCACAGCTGCTCACCCCAGGAGCGCACCCCGAGGCAGGCCTTGGGCGACTGCCGTCAGAAACCGCACCCCTGCCCCCAGGTCAGCAGCACATGGATGGAACAAAGGGACAGTGCAGGTCAGAGGGGAAACCGGTCAACTTCTGTGGCTCCTGCCCAGCTGGCAGGACGCCCGCGGAGCCTCCATGTCCTGGACTGGAGGATGAAGTGGGGCTGCCGCCCCCAGGTGGTTGAGATGTGTATGGGCGGTCAGGTGTGACAGGTGTTTTGAAAACTCACGTCTGTACACGGGGAGGATGCTGAGAGAAAGCCCTGTCCTGTTTGTAAGGGCTTAACCTCGGCAAACAGACTTTAAAGCAGCGGTTCTCAACCTGTGGGTCGCGACCCCTTTGGGGGTCGAACGACCCTTTCACAGGGGTCGCCGGGTACTCGTGTGTGGGCGTATCTGCATGTGGGCCTGGAGACGGATAGAGGAGCGGCGTCTCGGTTCCTAAGACCATCGAAAATATGTGTTTTCCGATAGTCTTAGGCGACCTGTGAAAGGTTGAGAACTGCTGCTCTAAAGCCTATGGTTCTCCCTGCCGAGCAGACACCAGTGAGCAGTGGCATGCAGGGGACTACACTGGACCTGACAGTAAGGCCTTAGTGAGCAGACTTTTCTCTGGAGACCCCAAATGAGACGCCTCTGGTTGGGTACTGTCCTTCCCTGGAGGTCTCATGAGCAGAGAGAGGGGCAGGGGGTCAGACAAGGCTAGGTGACGGGCAGCCAGCGCCCTCAGTGGGGACGGACTGCAGACTTGGCTGTAAGCTTCCACAAACTAGCACCTTCTCTTAAAGAGAAAAAAAACAGCACATTGATGTCTCAGGAAAAGCTCCCCCGCCTTCACAGGAAAGCCGCACCGGTGTGTCCCACACATCTTCACGGCAGTGATGGGCCGGGAATGGCATCGTTTAGGGACGGTGAAGGCCGGGCTTGCTCAGGGCTGTTCCCAGCTGCTGAGTCGAGTCCCTTCCAGGGGACCACAGCCCTAATGTGTGCAGCCCGGGGATGGCGGGCACTGTGGGACCCGGGGTGGGGGCACTGGAGGCACATCTCGCCTGAAGGAGGCAGCTCAGAACAGCCTGGAGGGAGGTCCCCCGCTTTGGGCAAGTCTTCAGAGCAAAATGGCAGCCGCTGATTCTATCATTTGAAACAAGCAGAGAAATGTCCTCACAAGTGTCCACCAGCACACGGGTGGTGACCCTGTGGACTGAGGCCCCACGCGAGGAACGGGCTTCCCCTGCCCTTTCCTGAGGTTTATGAGATGCATGTATTTTTTTTTTTTTTTAAACAGGCTAAAGGGCTCTGCTGTTAGTGCTAGGTACCCTGGACAAGGCAGACGCTTCAGCCATCTTGGGTGGCTTCATTTTTAGCTTCAGTAGACACACTTATCAGCTTCACTGACATTCTGGAACCAAACATCACAAACACCCCAGGTAAAGAAATTGACAGGACTGCTTATTCTCTATTTATTAAAAAGGGTCCTACAGCTTTACAACCACAGCTCAGATGTGGCCCTGGAGAGAGATGGTGAGGCCACCTGGCTGCCCCGTCGCCGCGTCAGCACTGAGCTCACACGTTTGGCCGCGCCCCGTGTGGCTGGCAGAGGTATCGGGGTGGGTGGCACCGCGCTCAAGATTCACAGGACATGGCAGGTCCACCTGATTGGCATGGCAGTAAATCGTCCTATACAGCTTTTTCTTTAAAAACAGTTACAACACAGTAAATAAAGTTCAAGTCCAGGAGCATAACTGTGGAAAATGTGTACAAAGGTTGGTGGCCTCGCCCACTGCCTGCTGGGACAGACCCCTTTGAG
>NW_017731478.1:1930006-2011784 GCF_001890085.2 Hipposideros armiger | reverse complement strand
CTCACCCGGGAAGAGCGCAATGATGGTGCCAACTTGGGCCAGTGAAGCAACGTCCTCCACAACTAGACTGAAGAACAAAAGGACAGCAAGTTGTCTGTTCCCCTTCCCCCAATTCCCAGCGCTGTTCCCATCCCTCCAATACCCCAATAAAAAAAAATCTTAAAAAAAAAAAGGGACACACTGTTGTCACACGTGGCAACGTGGATGCAGCTCCAGGGAAAAGCTAACCCGGAGGGTCACGTACGCTCTGATTCCATGTATACAACGTTCTTGAAGTGACTGTTACAGAAACGGAGGCGGGTTGGGGGGGGGGGGGGGGTGGCCCTAAAGGGGCAACGGGAAGGCTGCTCCTGATGATGGAAAGTCCTGCTGTTCCCTGTCCTGCGCGTGGACTACAATTCTGCAAGGTGTTACCTCTGAGGGGACTGGGGCAGGGGCGCGCAGTTTCTCTATTCTTTCTCCCAATGCATGGGAATCGACAACGATCTCAAAATTCAAGCTTAATATTAAACAAACAATCCGCTGCTGAGCTCTCTTCTGCCCTTGGTCTCATGTGATGGTTACGCAGGGGCAGGTGTTCAAGGCCACGGTGGGGACCGGGCTCCAGACCCTGGACTCACTGCTCTGACTCAATCTTTGTTTAACAAACATTTACCGAGCAACTGTTATCTGCCAGGTGCTCGGTGAGGCCAGGAATTGAGAGGAACAGGAGCGCTCTATCCTCAACTAAACTCAGAGTCAGCATAAACGGAGCCGAACTCGGCTCGGCATATCCTGCCCTCTGAGGCCCAGGGAACCTGGTCCCCGCTCGCCCCCTCCCTGGCAGCTCTGATAACAAAGCCAGCTCTTCCCTCCGCGGGCCTCTGGCTCCTTTTCATGGTCGGGCCCCAGCTTAATGCCCCGTCCTGCAGGCCTCCCTGGCCGTCCTAGCTAAGCTGGCAGCCACCCTGTCATGGCACCCATTTCTTTCCTGCCACTCATCGCAATCAGTGAGCACCCACTTTGTTTTCTTGTGCACTGTCCCCGCCACTGGAATACAAACGACATATGAACCTCCTGTCACCTCCGGCAGGCCAGCACCCAGCACATGTCGGCCACTCAATAAGCATCTGCTGAATGAATAGGAGGCCCCCTCCACCCCCCAAAAAGGCCGGGTCTGGCAAATAAGGTGGGTAACAAAATGTGGAATAGGAAAAAAGAGCTGTGTCTGTCAAACAATAAATGCTCCAAATCCTTTCCCCGCCAGACAGGCTCCCTTAATAAAGTCCTTTGAGACTGAGTTGGGGGAGGGGGGGGGCGTGTGTGTGTCTCACACTGGATCAAAGGCTAACTCCTAAAGCCAGGTTTCCCCAAAAGTCTTAAGCAAAGGCAGCCCTGTGAGCACAGGTCTCCCCAGGTGACCACTGGGAAGGCACAGGCACCCAGCGACACGCAGAGCCAGCCTGCTGTTAAGAGTCCTTGGACATCAGCGTCACTTGCGTAGGGGGTGCCGATAAAATTCCCAGGTCCAGGCCAGCCCCACCTCAGCCCACCGCCAGCAGGGGCCAGGCATGGACTTTCTCCACGCTGCCCAGGGGATGCTGCCATGCAGCTTAGTCACCGCTTCCAATTCACCGTAAAATACATCTACAAACAGGGCTTGCTCTCACAGGGTCTGAGTCGGGTCAAAGTCACTTCTCCTACAGGTTAGAAAGTCCTAGAAGGGGACACAGGGAGCACGGGCTGTAATCGAAAGGCATTTAGCTCGTCTGCACAGGATGCATCGCAGCAAAGCCGAAGTCACCAGCCAGCAAGAGGCCAAGCAAGACTTCAGCCGACGACCCGTAAGCAGGCTCTAAGTTTTTATCTTCTTTGGGTGTTCAGATGTCATTACATTTAAAAAAAAAATCAGTAAATTCTAAGTGGCCACCCAGGGCACACCCAACAGCACTCCAGGTGGACAATGGTGGCAGTGGGGATAATGGCAGAGGGGAACCTCAGACACACGTGCTCAGGTGGGGAGGGGCTCTTTTCTTACGTTCTTAAGCATCTGATAAAACGCTTCCAATACCCCGCCGGCCCAGGGCACACCTCTGATGCCGCGTTAGATGCCAAACAAAGACTTTCCTCTCAATATTCTTCCCCTTCAGGCTGAGAAAAACGGGAAGGAAAGCGCCAGCCTCGTTCTGTCACTTGCATGACGAAGGTGAGCTGCTGGGACAGGACTGGGCCTCCCCATGAGGACAGGCACACAGCGCCCGGGGAGACCCATGGCACGGCCAACTGGGGCAACACAGCCCGACTCGCCGCCTCCTCTCGGGCCGATTCCAGCCTCGACACCTGCAACAAATCTGTACAGTGAATCTGAGAGGCCACCAAATTTCAAGAGCCATGGTACTGAGCCAGCAGATGCCTGAAACTGAAAATAGCGTCGCCAACCCCGTGATGGTTCTCATGATCCTTTTTCTTAATCATAGAGAAATCTTTTCAGGAAATCATCTCTGTGGTAAGGAAACACTTTTATCAATGTGCTGGAGTTTCACTTCAGTTTCCCCATGTGCTCATAATCGAAGAAAAATGAGACGCATGGTGGCAGCATTTATAGTAGGACCCGTTTATATCGTCATTTCTGCCCAGCTGCGTCTGTGAGCACAGAACTGGCCGGAAGGAGGGCCACCCGAAGTCCACAGCGACCTCTGCACGGTGCCACCTTTACACCTTCCTCTTTCTACCTGTACGTACTGCATGACTCATTATAACAAACATGTGCACATGTACAGAAAAAGTTGTTTCTTCATTAAAAAAAAAGAACCAACCTGTTAGGTATTCGTAGAGCCAGAGGGGCGGAGGCGCTAGGGAAATAAACTGCCTTTGTTTTAAAAAAGAAAACACGGTATTTTATATACACTTGTCCAGGCAGAAATGTGGGGATCCCTTTATCTCTTGGAGTGCTCACATCAATACATATATGATGTTCTCGTAGAATGCACTTTCTTCCTCAAACACACATGTCGTTACTTATTTATTTGGGTTGGAGGAGTGTGGTAGAAAATAAAGTCGGTGAAAAAGAAAACAGGTATGAACTCCCCTCTGAGAGATACATGCAATGGTTACAAATGAGAGACACTTGGGGACCGGACGGGACACTGCCTGTGCCTGCCGGCCAGCACTGCCTCAGACAGGGGCATTTTCCAAACCAGGTCCTTCTACAACATGCAATTCCGACCCGAGCTGGCTGGTCCGGCTCCTTTACCCATAATTACAACTGTTGCTTCCTAAACGCTGGCAGGCAAATCGGCCCATGTTTCCAAGCTAAACCTTTCTATGGAAAAAAGAGCGGTCCCTTACTCGCCCTTTACACCATAATATAGTCCTTATCCCAGTAAAGTAAATGACATTATTGAATTATGTTCGTGAATTTCAACAAATAAATAAAAAATCTTGATAGTGCTGGAAGTCCTTTAAATGCTCAAAATCCAGTTAAGGGCTCAGAATGTGGGCTGCGGTCCTTAAGATACACACACAGGTACACCCTGTCACCACCGCCACCTCACCCTGTAGCCCCACACGAAGCTACAGCGTCTCGCTCACGTGGCCGGGGGGCTCTGAGCGCAGCAGCTTTGTTGAGGTGTAACTCACACACCACACAGCCCCCCCACCTCACGTGTTCCACGCGACGGGGTGTAGTGTGCTCCCGGAGTCCCAGAGCACACCTCTGGGGTTACTCTCTGTGGTGTAGCCCACTGTGCTGTTCACATTCATTCCAAAAAAGGGGTTTTTGAGGCATCATACGTGCTGGCTCTGAGCAGAGCAGGCAGTGGAAACAGAAGTGGACAAGAAAGGTGTCCCTGGCCTCGCGGAGGGCGTGTCGTCGACTGAAGACCAAGTAAGCAGACGCAGAGCTTAATCCGCTAGCGCTGTGTCTCGATGGGGTTTTAACTCTCCCGGGAGGGACGGGTGCCCACAGCGGCACGAATGATCCACAATCTTATCCCTGGAAGCTGGGGACATGACCTTATTTGGAAAAGGGGTCTTTGTAGATATAATTAAGTTGAGGGACAGGAGATGAGGAGATCTTCCTGGATAATCTGAATGTCCCTAACCCCAGTGACAAGCGTCCCCATAAGAGACACACAGAAGGCCATGTGAAGACGGAGGCAAAGAATGGAGGCATGTGGCCACAAGCCCAGGAAGCCAACAGCCACGAGAAGCTGCGAGAGGCAGGAACAGTCTCTCTCAGAACCTCCAGATGGAGCGTGGACCCCGTGACTTCCGACCCCTGGCCTCCAGAATGGTGAGAGAATACACTTCTCTTGTTTGAAGCCACCAAGTCTGTGGTCATGTGTTATGGCAGCCCCAGGGAGCTAACACGGTGTTGCAACCTTCCATCTGGGCCCCAGGAGCCAAGTGGCTGAACCCCATCTACCACTTCAACGCCACTTGCCTTCTGGCTCTAGCTGGGATCAGCGATGGGACTGAGGGACCACAAGCGTCGCTGTAGGTGGCCAGGTCCCCTGCATTCAAAGCAGCCCTGCTCCATCCCTCGGGCCAGAGGTGAGGCATACACAACTGCGGCCAGCCCTGCACCAGCCCTGGGGTCTACACCCACCGTCCCCTTGTAAAGGACACCTTTATCATATGCCTCTCAAGTTCCCCCAGCTGAGGGCCCTGTTCTTCCAGGAGCCCGACTGACATAACTGGAATGGCTTTCCCAGTGACATAAGATGACATGTGAGCCCTACGCAGCCCTTACTGGGTCTTATCCATTCCCGGCACCCAGAGCCCAGCAGTGCGCAGACCAACGTGGGCACCTCGCTAAATAAACTCCGCTGGGTCTGTAGGAATGGGGCTCCCTGGGGCCTTCAGGCCACTGCCAGTTGCTAATGTCTCACTAATCTGTTCTGAAGGTTAACTTTTTAAAATGTTTATCGTAAATGTTTAAACAGTAACATCAAAGATTAACGCTTATTGTTACAAGCAACCAGCTGTTTGGGAAATGAAGCACACTCCTCCTTTACCACAGCAGGGATGACGGTCTGGAAGTGAGATGTAAAGGGAAAGAATTAAGATTATGACCGTGACTGCCCTAAAGCAACACCAGCCATTACCGGAGAATGACTGCAGACACGCAGCTCACACAGACACCTTGGATATGACCTGGCTTCACACAGTTTCTTTCTCGGCGGTGGAAGTTCACCCTCTCCTTGTGCAAAGTGTATCAGAACGTGGGAGCAGTGCTATGACTGTGATGGCCTTGACGCCACTGTCATTTACACGTCTTTAAAAACCACCCAAGAACTTCAATGCCTGGCCTACAGCTATAACAGCCGCAACATGCTCGACACAGTGGGTCATTCATTCATTCATCCATCAATCTATTCATGAAATAGTCATTCATTCATTCATGAAATACTGTCATTCACTCATTCATGAACTACTTATGAAGCATCTCTAGGTGCCAGGCTCAGGGGAGACAATGACCAGAACCGTCTGCCATGGTGACCGTCCTGCCGACAGGCGCTGTGAGCTGGACGGCGCCCAACTCCAGGGGGCGGCCAGCCCACCGCAGACGGTGTTTGCTCTTCAAATGAAAGACGCCAAAGAGAAAAAGGTGGGGGAAAAAAAAAATCAAACCATGTGAATTTAAAGATTTAGGTAAGAGGGACGGCCGAGTGGCGCGATGGTTAAGAACTCGCTTGGGATGCCAGAGGGCCCCGGTTCGGATCCCACATATGAGGGACAGTGACACTGCCCTNTCCAGGTGAAGGCCGATAGGCACAGCCGCCACCTGAGCCGCCTGCAGGAGTGTTCCCGCACCGTCAACGAGATGGCCGCGAATGTGGTGGCCTCCACCAAGTCAGGCCAGGAGCAGATCGAAGACCGAGGTGAGTGCTGGGGCCCGTGGGCCGGGCCGGGGGCAGGTGGGCGCCCAGACACTTACCCCCTCTCTGGCCACAGACACCATGGACTTCTCGGGCCTGTCCCTCATCAAGCTGAAGAAGCAGGAGATGGAGACCCAGGTAGGTTCCCACGCCCACCCCTCCGCCGCCCGCTTTCTAGGTGCCTGTCCCTCTCCTAGGGCTGCCTCCAAGAGGGCGGGAGGGCTCCCCGGGGAGAGGCCGTGGCGCCTGCTGAGTGGTGTGTGGGCTGCAGGTCCGAGTCCTGGAGCTGGAGAAGACACTGGAGGCCGAGCGCGTGCGGCTGGGAGAGCTGCGGAAGCAGCACTACGTGCTGGCCGGGGTGGTAGGGACGCCCGCCCAGGAGGAGCCTGCCCAGCCCAGCGCCGCCCCCCAGAGCCGGACCTCCAAGAAGCCGCCTCTGGCCCAGAAGCCCAGCGTGGCCCCCAGGCAGGACCAGTAGGTAGGACCCCCGGGTGCCAGGCATCAGCACGCAGACAGGGAGGGGCCCTGGGGGCGCTGTCCCACTTCTGCTTCTAGGTCTGTGGGGCACAGGACCTTGGGGAGGTCAGAAAGCATTGACCAGCAGGCGCAAAAATGCCGCCCGGCGACACGGGAGGCTTGGCTCGCTCAGGGGGGCTACACGGGGGGCCGAGGAGCGGGGTACAGGGGGCCTGTGTCATGCACTCCTGGCCTTGTCCACTGAGCCCTTCACCTTTGACCCCTGCAGCTAGACCAAAAGGATGGCGTCTGCCTGCCTCATCTCGTGAACTCCCAGGCTCTGGAGGGGTCCAGCGGGTGGCTGGTGGGCAGGCCTGGGCCCCGCGTGGCTACCCTGACTTGGCTGAGGCGGCTTCGAGGGACACAGTCCCATACCAGGTNGACAGCAACTTGTCTGTTCCCCTTTCCCCAATTCCCCAGCACTGTTCCCATCCCCCCAATTCCCCAATAAAAATCTTTAAAAAAAAAATAAATAAAGATTTAGGTAAGAAAAGTTACTGGTGGTGATTTGAAAGCTCCACTCCTGTCCGGGCCTTCACACATTTCAACAGGATGTGCTAACATTCATTGAGCCCTTACTGCACGCTAGGCACGATGCCACCTTCTGTTCCGCCATAGTTATCTGCATTTAACCCTCTCAGTGAGGGTGAGACAAACTCGTCCCCATTTTACTCAGGACAAAGGAAATACCATCTTAGGGAGGTTTAAGAGGCCACCAAAGCCACAAGAAGAAACTCCAGAGCTAGATATGAAGTGTTAGGGCTTTCTGTCTTCAAGAATGTTTTCCACATGATGAATGCCATGAATTATGCTGTCACAGCTACTATAAGCTACTGTCAGCTACACAGAATCTAGTCTACTATCATTTTTTTCTCTTTTCAAGTTCTAATAATCATCTAAACTTCATTTCTATTTGTATCTTTTTATTGAGGCTATTTTCAAGCACGATACAAAAAGAGCGAGTAGCACTAGCCCCTGTGCTCCCTTCCCCAAAGTCAACGATCAGTGAGTGACTCTCCCCATCTTGCCTCATCTACACGCGCCACTTTTTTTTTTGGAAGTATGTTAAAGCAGATCTCAGGCACCATATCACTTGACCCTTTAGAAACTTTAATAAGTCTCTTCAATGGGTAAAAACCATAATTCTAACTGTAATGTCATAATTACACTTACTAAAATTAACAATTAATTCTTTAATTTCATCTTCTGCATGTGTGTGTGGGGGGGCTTGACTTCTCTAATGAGTCTTTGGCCTCATCTATTTTAGAATCTGAAATAAAATAGCCTATATAGGAGCAGGAGCAGTGTCTGAGTCCGTCCATCCTTCCTCTTTTAAATCATTTCTTAGAGAACTGAGTTAATAATCAAGCCACCCCCAAAAATGACCAATAAGCTTTTGCGGGGGTATCATTATTAAGTGATGGATTTTTATTTGTTATGTGTTTCAATCAGTTGCAGTCACGGATCTTGCTGTTGTCAACACGTCCACGGCCCGTGGGAGACACGTCAGCTCGGTCTGAAGTGGACACACCCCAAGATCTGACAGCTCCCCTGCTCGCTTGCATTTAGCCACATTCATCTCATCTCCTTTCACTGTACTACACCTGACCTAGCTCACCAATTGCTGTTAGGATAAATTTCACTGAAGTCACATGCAATTTGAGTATGGTCTTTCATATTAAAGGCTAGGTTCTTAGAAAGGCCAAATTCATCTTCCATCCAGCAGAAAGACCTTCCCAGGGATGAACTCATGTCACCAGCTGTCCGATTGAACACAGGCTTTTCAGGAGGAGCCTGGTCTAACCCAAGCCTCCGGCACCCCAGAGCCATGCTGCAAATACACCGAATGGGGCTTAATTCAATCCAAATGTTCCTTGAGTTTTAATGAAAAAACTTAACGGTTGGAGAGTTGGACTGTTTAACATGTTAACAAAATTAAAGATCTGAACGTACAAAAATACATGGAAAGCACTGTGCACATCATGAAACTGCTCGAAAATACAGCCATCTCGTGGGTTGTGTGAAACCATCTCCAAGGCTACAGCCTACCCGCCAGAGGAAATTTACCAGCTGCTTATCAAATCTCCCACCCAAACCACCCACTCAACAAACAGAACATAGGAGATTAATAAGAACTGTTCTTTTTGATTGAAGGCGTCAAAATCCTTCTTGTTGAGATGAACTGGCTGCGCTAAGGCATTAGCAGGTAGTGGGGTACAGCCTGAACCCCTCGTCCGTGTGGAGCTGGCTGCACCTTAGTTTGTTATTCACTCTAAGGGCAACTGACCCCAGAAATGCACAAGACCAGGCTTGAAAACAATTGGACGAGTCCTGGAGGAGAATGAAGTGTCCTCAGGGACACACATTTGAGTTTTCTAGTTCCGGCAGGCACAACACGGCAGGGTGTTTTGTTGTTTTTTCCCTAGAAGACTTGTTTCCTAATATTCAGAGAAAGCAACCTAAGGTCTCCCTCCTTCTTGGGCTTCTGTGGATAACAGTGTCAGTAATAAAGAAACCTATTAGGTCTGACGGTTCTATCTGATAACTGTCACGTTACTTGACAGATGTTACGTGCCTAGTGTCACTGGCTTTCTAAGACCTGGGGACTCCGGGTGGAGAGGGGAGGGGCGAGGAGAACGGGGTATGGGACACCCAAACCCATCACTATGTGAACTGTCTTTGTCCCTCCTCACACGTACGTGGCCCGACCCTGGTCCTCCAGAAGCCCACTCTCAGCAAGTGGGCCAGGGGAAGCCCCAGAGGCCCTCACTCCTTATCATCAGGACCAGTTAGCCACTGGCTAACCGAACAGCTTGGGTAAAGCAGTAAATCACTCAGCACCCACAACACGTTCAAGATATACATCTGCCTGTGTTGTCACTGAAGCCAGAGGTCTTTTCTTAGAGAAAGGGTCCCTTTTCGCCCTGACAACGTCCTTTCATGTGGACACACAGGATGAGCAGGGTCCTGGAATGCCTCCATTCCCCCAGTCTAACCCACCAGGAGGTTCTTCTCCAGCGAATCGCCTTAGGTTGGCGCGTCCCAAAGCACTCGGCTTACACTCTGCACTCCTGGCTGATCAGTAGCCATAGTATTGAATGAAATCATTTCATGACTGTAAAAAATAACACCAGGACGAGCAGGTGTGAGAGCAAACACGTCTGACTCTGGGTTTGGGTGCGCCCAATGGGGACAGAAACGCTGACACCTAACCATGGTGGAGGTGGTGCGGGGCGAGGGGGGCACATCAATCGTTATATGTGATGAAAGGAATAGTAAGAGCTTAGGGTCTTTTCCTCTCTGTAGTGCCTTTTTAACCACAATTTACAACAAATGCCCGTATGGGGATGTTCTGTATAGTTTTGACACAGGTGCAAGTAAGAAAACGCTTACCCAGATGGATCCTGGATTTATCGTTAATACTACATCTCCTGACAGGTTTGCTTTTACACTGAAAATGTATCATGACACGAACCTTCCAACACCTGACTCCAGAGTTCAGTTTAATAGATAAAATTTACTCTCACATGACTGAAATGATTCATCTTTAGTATGAGAAAATGCTGTTTTAATATTGGGTTGTTGTTTTTTCTTAAGTCTGTGGCTAAAGAAGGGGGTTAATCAGAGGAGAATCAGCTACTCTAAATTATTCTACTTAAATTTCCTAACAAAAAAAACTTAATTCTATCTGATGTAGGGAATTAGATGTTCTAATTAAAAGAACTGCCTAGATTCTTAAGTTTTACCCAGTTTCAAAAAAACATTAAATGTCAATATTTAGCAGATTTATGTTCAAAACGTTAACTGCAATATAATTTATGATGACAAAAAAAAGCCCCTAAATATCCAATAATAAGGAAATGGTCACATAAACTATGACATAGCCACACAATGAAATATCATGTGGCCATTAAAAATGTCCTGTAAGAATATTTAGATAAAAAAAAATGCCCATACATGTTCTTATACTCTGGTAAGAAAGTGCTCGGCGCAGAACACAAAACAAACAGAAAACTGCATATACAGTATGATCCGATCGGGAAAGACACAGAAAGAAAACGGAGGAAATGTGTGTTAATAGTCTTTGTCACTGGGTGATGGTATTACAAGCGATTATATTTTTTCTTTATAGTTTTCTGTATTTAAATTTTTTCCTATAAGGAACATGTAAAAAATGTTACTTTTAAAGGTTTGGTCAGTTGGGATCAGAATTTAAAAACACTATATACGTCCCTGACTTCTTAGAGTATGTGAAAGACAACCTTTGAAGAGCCAGAACCGTCATTATCACGTAACTGTGGCACTGTCTGTGATAAACCCGTCCTTGTGGGCGATGGAAGCAGATATATCCATTTATCCTCAAATGAGTATTTGCCAAAATGTGCCCCAGGGAACCCAGGCCAGGGAGTTTGGGAAATACTGCCCCCAGTACCCCTCCCTCTGGAGCTTTCACACGCACCCCAGCCGGAAGAACCAGACAGAGCAGAACAAACAAAACCCCTCTTAGTTAACCACTGATTTCCTAAACTTATTTACCAAGCAACCCTTTTAATGTAATTATCGTTAATATCAACAGAATGAAGGCTCTAAGGGGAACACGACCCTAAATCCAATGGCCCCGACCACTTTACCAACTGTCACAGCTTCCATCTGCTGGGCACTTAGCACTGCCATGCACTGTGTTCAACAGCTAACAGACGTTGTCTCATTTAATCCTCATAACAACCCATAAGGAGGGTATTATGATACTCCCGCTTGAAAGACTGACACTGAGATTTAGGAAGGTTAAGCTGTGTCCAGTGTCCTAGCAACCCAATCCCCAAATCGTATCTTAACCTCAATGCTTAAGAGTTGACCTTATATTTTTTTGTGCAGCTTTTTATAACTTTTGCCTCCTCTTTCTCTAGCATTCATTTCTGGATGGGGTTATTGGCCCTACCCGTTTTTCCCTATACCTTTTAAAAATCTACCACTGAGGGCCGGCCGACTGGCTCAGTTGGTTAAGAGTTGGCTTAAGAGCACGAGCTCTGAGCAACAGGACCACCGGTTCGATTCCCACATGGGCCAGTGATGCTGTGCCTCAGCTGAGTTGTCGCTGAACTGCCAACAGGTGGCAGGATGGCTCAGCTGGTGTAACAAGATTGCCTGTTCGATGGAGGGCTACGCCCACCCTCAACTAAGACTGAACTCAGCACCCTGAGCTGAGCTGCCGCCCGGATGGCTCAGTGAATAGAGCATGCGCTCTTAACAAGGCTGCTGGTTCGACTCCTGCATGGGATGGTGGCTACGCCCACCTGCAACTAAGATTGAACACAGCACCTTGAGCTTAGAGGCCACGAGCTGCCGATGACAGTTAGGTGGTGACTGGTGCCCTCCACAATGAAGATTGAAGAATAACAACTTGGCTGGTCCTCTTCCCCAATTCCCCAACACTGTTCCCCTCCCCCAATTCCCCAATAAAATCTTTAAAAAAAGAAAAAAATCTGCCACTGAAAAATAAGCCATATGACCAAGTGCGTTGTTACTTGAACTATGTACAAAGCAAGACTCAACAGGCTGTGCTGGAGCCCAGCACAAGCCCTCCAAGTCATCGTCTGGCTGCCCCGAGGCCTTTTGCTCAGGCGTTCTTTTGCCTTCTAACTGATCTGCCTGCTTTCCTCTCTTCTCCCCCTCAAACCCACCCTCCTGCTGACGGCCTGAATCATCTACGTAAATTGCCAGTGTGACTGCAGCACTCCCTAGCTGAGAATCCCCCAGTGGGTCCCTCTGACTAGAGGGACCCAACCCGAGCTCCTGCTCAGGCACGAGGCCATCTGGGCTTTGCCTGCCTCTCCGGCCTCGTCCCCCTGCCCTGGTTCCCCCACCGGGGCTGTGCGCACGCTCCCTGCTCCCTACCCCTGTGCAGGAAGCTCTTCTCCCTCCTTAACTGCTTACTTAACTCACCCTTTGAATCACAGCTCGTGAGTCACCAGGAAACACTCCTTCCCTGTGATCTACTCAGCCCACAGAGGCTGGCTGGGTCTCCCTCCCGCTGGGGCGTGTCCACCTCTGTTGCTGTTTCTTATGTACCATGTTCCATATACCTACGCAACCCTCTGACAAGATAACAACTATGTGGCTTAGCGGTTTCGCATCCCCAAGGTGCAGCCGAAAGGCTGAGTGAGTGAATACACCGTGTTCGCATTAATGAAAGCGGCTGCCCCGATGGCAAACAGTAACTCGCCCGGGCTCTGTCCCTGCGCCATCCAGGCACTGGGCTACAGACGTGACCGTAACCTCGAGGTGCCATCAGCTAACCTGGGCGGTAACGGGTCTGAAACATGAACTATACGACACTGCTTGTAATAAAATAAACCAGTCAAATACCTGCTTTTCACATAAACTCTCTGGCACAATAATGAACATTTCCCATGATTCCATGAGACGTGCTTTAAAAGCTTTCCCTTGACAGGCTACGATCTAACCTAATGACAAGCAAGTGACATCTACCTCTCTGCTGTCATTCTTCCCGAGGAAGAAATTCTCCAAAGAACTTTTCTGTTTTTGTACCACTGGGTAAGAGTGTTCCTGAAAGACGATGGAATCTGAAAAGCCCACATAGCCGAGAAAGGAAATAAACCAACCAGGGCGCTGCAGTCAGCATGTTCCGCGTGTCGGCCATCACACACGGACCGTTGCAGATAACCCTGCACCGCCACAATCCCCATAGCAACATTCTGCCACAAATACTGTGATAAAAGCCAAGGAAACGGGCAGGCCGGCTTAGCTCAGGAGCACACCAATTCTGCACGTGACACCTGAGGTTCCAATAGTTCAGTCACTTCTGGGTTCCTTTTTGACCAGTCTGATAGAGTACAAGCACTATTAACAAACAGGGTGTCAACTTGTCTGTGTGATAAGGTCATCGGGCGCGTTTCTCCCTCTTCTTTAACGGCACCTCTTTCCTTCTCCCAACCCACTAATTACTCCTACTGGCCTTTCGAACTTGCGTATTCTCCTTGATTTCAACAAGCACTTGGAGGGAGTTGGCCCCAAATTTGTATCACAGCAGACTGTTCGCATCAGCTCCAGATCTGCAGGTCCGGCCGCCTGCCGATGGCGCCTGTAGCTGCCCTGCTTGTCCCTCACACCAGGCTCCGGGTCTCGATGACCCCTCTCCACCCCACTCAGCAGCACTGTGGGCCAGGCATCGTGCTAGGTGCGAGGACACAGAGATAAACATGTCCCAGGCTAGGCAGGGACACAGGGAAGTAAATGATTTACAGAATGTGTGTCAAGTGCCACAGAAGAGGCATACAAAGAGCTAAGTGTCAGTGTCTGAGGCAAAACTGACCTGGTCCCTCCTAAGGGCAGAGGAGGGACAATGCCACAAGGGCCCGGGGTGTGACGGGAGTCCAGCTCGCTGGCCTACATCTCCTCCCCCAGCCCCCTAGCTCAAATCCTAATTTCTCCCTACCTGCACATCTGTTCCCACCTTCAGCATGGTCTTCCTGGGTCGCCCCATGCCAATCCAGCCCATACACTGCTGCCAACTTCATCTTCCTAAAGCGTCCCTCTGACCACGTTGTTCCTCTCCGAAGTCATGGGGACTCACTGCCACCGAGCTCACGCCCTGGCACGGTGCCCCCACCAGTCCCATTTCCCCTCATTTTCCTGCTCATCAGCAAATCTGATCAAAGCAGATGGTAGCTCATGAGTCATAAAACCTGTCCCGTGCCTTCCTGCTGCGTGCCTGTGCTCATGCCGTCCCCCATTTTCATCTGGAGAAATCCTATTTAGAGAAATACCTAATCCTGGGGGGTGGGGGCTGGGGGGTGATGCTCAGGATGGAGCAAAAAGAGGACTTTTCGTTGGGTTCGCAATTCCTAAGCTGGGTGGCAGGTGCACAGGTGCTCCTTAGGTTAGTCGGGACCCTCTCACAGGCAGTATTGTAGTTGATGATTTATTTTCTTACCCACCTATCAATGTCCACCTCTTGCAGTAGGAACCGAGTCAGGCAGCTGCTCTTCATCTGACCTGCAGTGTCCTTTACAATTCACATGAGGCCTTTTTCTTATTCCCTCTTTTTAAAAAATTGTAGTAAAATACACATAACATAAAACCGACCATCTTAACCATTTTTAAGGGTACGCTTCTGTGGCACTAAGTACATTCACGCTGTTGCACCACCGTCCAACCCTATAACGTCTTTCATCTTCAAAGTGAAACTGCCACCTCCTCTGTCTTGCAGCGTAGATGTGTGTGGACTTGGGTTCTTCCCTAAATTAGAACAGGGATTATGCCTGCTTCATGCTCCTTTCCTTTCCATGCCTTGCACACAGCAAGCGCCCCACAGCTGTAGAACCAAAATGGAACCTTGCAATGGCCGCAAAAATATGCCTTTTACTTCTAGCAATAATAGTTAATAATAATTACTGCGAGTTCCCTGGCTGCCCGTGGTACCATGCTCAGCATACTTAGCTCCTGTAATTCACCCCAACAACCCTCTGAAGTGGGTTACTGTTATTATCCTCTTTATTTTCAGTGAGAAAACTGCCCCTGGAAAGCTGGAAGGTCAGTCTGCGAGGATCAAAAGCCAGTTCTGCACGCTGCCACCCCCACTGCACTTGTTATCAATACAAAGAAGTAGAGAGCAATTAAGTAAGTGATCAGATTTCACCTAAGCCAGTCTGACAGTTCTGGAAATCTCTTATTAAAGAACGGGAGCCAGCCTCTCCTGAGAGCTCCCTCTGCGTCTCATCCTGCCTCCACCTGCTGTTCCATTAACCCCACGAGGACCCTACCGGGCAGGTATGGCTACTATCCTCCCTCCACAGGAGAGGAACTGAGGCACAGAGTTTAAATAACTGAAATACGGTCACACAACTCTCTGGAAGTCTCCTTTAAAAAAAGATAAAAATCAGATAAAATCGAATTTCAGAAAACATCCCGGGCACAGTAATTTTTTGCTCAAGGATTAAGGCAATAACAGGCCCATGGAAGAGAAGACTTAAACATAAAAGTTGAAGCCTCTTTATATACAATAATGATTGTACCACACGGACAGGAACAAACTCCAGTAGCACACACTCCAAGAGTTTAAGCCTTCGCTTCTAAAAACCAGTCCCACGAGCGAGCATAGCGTTCCAGCCCCGGTTTAACGCAAGGTCGGTACACTTCAATGAGCCATTATGATTCATGCAAGTAGCTGGCTGGCCGGTGGCCTCACACACCTCCCACGAGAACACGCCTTAGGGAAACAGCTCCTTCCAGACCAGGCTCTAGACTTTCCACAGCAGCCTGTTTTTCAGACCCTCAGCGATTTTGCCTGTGGGCATATTCACTGGCCACAGGAACAGGGACCCTGAATTTGAATCCTTAGGTAGCTCCGACCAGTCAGCACTTCCTCAGAAAGCCCACTGGGAGAAGTGACCCGAGGGAGGGCCAGTTTCGCTGTCTAATCCCCTATGCGACAGTTCCTTTTAAGGGAGTGCCCTGCGTGTCCAAGGGGGTTAATGTGGACCCACAGAGCCTGGCACATTCCACGGCCGAGTAAAAATAACTTTAAATAAAAATAACAATGTGTGCATCTAAAACATCAGCCGCTGGCAATAGGAAAGGGCATAGGTCATTAGGGATATGCCACATTTAGGGAGCTGCCAACTGGACGGGGTGGGGCGGGGGGAGCAGGAAAGGGGAAACACAGGCGCACAGGCGACCCGACAAGCTGGCACGGAAGCTCACACACCACAGCTAAAACAATTTAAGGAGAGCATAATGCAGGCTGTCCTTAAACCTAACAGTGAAAGCCTTCAAAACGCAGCCACGCTTTCCAGTCGCCACAAAATATCCCCTCAGGCTTGAAGAAGCCTTACTCTGCAATTTAAAACACTTTCCTCTGCCAATTAAAAAAAAAGAAAGCCTTTGGTTCAGGTTAAGAGAGTCTACGCTGTGAGAGGCCTATTCCATTAACTGGCTCATCCTAGACCTATCTAGACACAGAATCATGTTGATCATAAAAAGGTAAAATGTGTCTTAGGCTAATGGCCAGTAAAAATCTACTTAAGATTGTTGAAAGAAGGCCCTGTGCACTTGGCAGGATGGTCTAGCATTACTGGCTATCAGTCATCTTTCTAAAAAGAGAGAACTACCAATGATTATTCACTGCAGTGATTCTACTGAGCACTGACCAGATGCTGTGTCGAGGACTTGCCAGGCACCGCCATCTCACATAAGCCACACATCAAATCCATGAAATAAATATAACCACATTCTTCTTCTCCAACAGACGCTCAGAGAGGTGAAGCGACTTGCCTGCAATCACACAGCTGGGAGTGGCCACGTTCAGCCTGGAGCCGACGATACCAAAGCCTGAACATTACTTGAACACCGCATCCTACAGGCTCCACTTTGGTCAAGAGTGGACAGTTCACAAAGTCTTTTCTTCTGCTGTGCCTCACAACCACTCCAAGGTAAACCAACGCACGACAATACCAGCTGAACGAAACCATCACGGCCAAAATTCCGGCTGTGGCGTTACACTCTTTCCTTCACAAGCTCGCCGTACACGACCAGGGCGACAGGACTGGTGGAGTGTGACCGCGGCTGGGTGAGCTGCCTGGCTAATGGATTCTGGTCTCTGCATTCAGTTTCCTTGTTTTACTGAATAGCACTACACCCTAAAGTACAAACTACTGCTGAGTTATTAACTTGAACTATGTGGTCTAATCCAGTGGAGTCAGTCAGCCCTCAGGATTTGGGTAGAGTACTCTGGTACGAAGGTCACCTTTACTTTAAAAAAAAAAAAAATCCTGCTAGATTAATTTGCCTTTCCCTTTAAATAATAATCTCGTTTCCTAGGTAGAGGAAACAAGTGAAAATACCCCTAACAGCCTCAGTCAGCAGAATTACTTGTCTTGCTCTAAAATCTTCCCCCCCTCCCCGCAAAAAAGCAGTTTCTTTCTATGAATGTTCCACCATTACAACGACAGTACTCTTGTTCTTGCTGAAACAGGGTAGTCACATATAGTAAAATAACTCGCAGTGTTACACGTTAGAAAAATATACCTATCATTTTATTATTAAACCAGAAAGCCGCCTGCTGGCAATCAACAAAAGGTCTCCTGGCAACCAACAAAAGCAGAGAAACTAAGCAAAGATTTTCTTTCTTTGGAGACATGAAACTCTCATTCAGTCGAGAAAGATGGATTTTGTCACTTATTATTCTCTAAAATAGAAAGTGCCACATGGAGACCATAAATGGGGTAAATTGCATCTCGGAGCCACGTTCTATGTGCCAAGTTACAAGGCAGTGAATACAAGGGGTGTATTAATGGAAAGGCTGATACCATCTTACCACAGTGGCCTCTCTGTAGCTCGGGACAATGATCTGTTGAGGGTTTTCCAGGGATTTTGAATGTGCAACCTCCAGACAAGCCCCATTTTAAGGGGGCCGGCTCGGGGCTGAACAATCCCTCCGAAAGAAAGCCAAAAGCCCCCACACAGGCTTCTGGGTGAGACGCTCAGCTCTGGAGGCGTGGGAAGGCTCAGACTTCAGAGACAAAAGAGAAGTGGTAGATGGGCCGGGTCCATCTGCCTGGAGAAGACCCAGCCCCACAGGATCCGATTTTCAGAGAAAGTTCCAAAGGTGGGCAGCAAAGGGAGAGACGGAAGCACGCCGCAAAGGCACGAGGGTGAAGCCAGTGACCCCGAGAGCAAACCATGCCAAAAGGAAGGGAGGTAACCTGACAGGGGCCGGCACATGCCTTCCAGAAAGGGGGCAGGCCCTCTACTAGCAAAGCGGGGGGTGGGGGGGGTGGGGTTTTGGCTGTCAGCCTCCAACGCCCAATGTATTTTCTCCCAAAAAACAGCTCCAGGAAGTCTCTCTGTCCCCTCAGGGGGGTAGGACCCAATGGGGCAATGCCACCATACTAGAATTCCCACATTCCCTTCTTCCATGGAAAGGCAACTCTTGCGGAAAAAGGTACCCTGGTACCACCCTTCAGCACACCCCCAGACCAGGGAGAGGTGCCCCCTGGGATAACTGTCAGGGCCACTTCCAATTGAAGTCAGACCGGGGAGGGCCCCTCTGGCACTCGGGAACCCTCGGATACATGGATACTAGCTAAGTCGGCCTTGTGCCTCCCAACCTCGGAGACCCCTGCCCAGTCCTAAAGGCCACCTCAGAGCTACCTCCCAGACTCAGCTACAGACACTCGGCCCCCCAACCCTGTCTCGGAAGCCCCCAAATCCTCTCCTAAAACTCACATCCAGCTAGTCCACTCAGTCCCTCAAAACCTATTCTCAGACCCCCAATCACTGCCTCAGTCCCTCTGTACCCCTCAATCTTCCCACTCAACCCCCCAATCTCTGCCCAGACCTAGCCCTCAGCCCCCTCAGTCCGGTTTGTCACCCCTAGTCCTCGACTACAATCCCCCCTCTCCAGCCCAATCTCAATCCCCCAATTCCGTCCTCGCCCCACCAGACTCAGCCACAGCCTTCTCCCCCGCCAAGGACCCACGCCAGGCTCTCTAATCCCCGCTTCAATCCCAGCCTCGGGTCGTCGGCCCCCCCCCCAAGCCTCGTCTCAGGACCCGGTCAGCCCCCCCAAGCACCGTCTAAGGACGCTTTTCCCCGCCCCCCTCTCAGACCCAGCCTCGGTCCCCCACCCACGACCCCGTCTCCAGCGCCGCCGCCGCCGCCGCCGCGGGCCCCGCTCGGCTCACCTCCTCCATCTTCTGCACCATCTCCGTCAGCTGCCCCTCGTCCTCCAGTAGCTCGTTGAGCTGCACCAGCGACAGCCCGGCGAACCGAGCTTCGCTCCCGGAGCCCGCCATCCCCGCGTCTCCGCCGCCGCCGCCGCCGCCGCCTCTCTGGCCGCCAGGCTCCGCAGACCGGAAGCACCGCCCTCAAGGCCCGCCCCCCCCCGGCGGGGGGGGCACGTGACGCCAGCCCTGGGGCGTGACGTCATCGCCGCGCGGGCCGGCGGGCGCGGCATAGTGGGCTGGGCAGTTGGCGGTACCCCGGCAGGGAGGTGTCTCTGGGCAGGTTGGGGGCTTCTAAAGGGAGGGACTTGGGGATAGTCTTGTGACGCAGCGATTGGCAGTGGTGATGTCACTGCGGCACAGAAAAGTGTGCTATGATGTCATAAAAGCCTCTTCCTCAAAAGAAATGCTGAGATCCAAAGAAAGCGGGCAGAGGGAAGGAAGTTACTGACGCCTGTCTAAGCCCAGCCGGGCCCACAGAGCCCCAAAGAAGGGGACTTTATGAAGAAACAACTTTAGATGCCTTTGGTTCCTCGGAATTGTGGGGATGCCAAGTCATTCCACCTACATATTGATTGAGACCTACTATGTGGACTGGGCATTGGGTGCACAGTAAGGAATAAAACAGATAGGACGCCTGCCTATATGGAGCTAGCAGACTGACGGGGGAAGCAAACAAAAACAAGTAAAATGGTTACACATGGGGAGATGTGAAAGAAGGAAATGAAGGCTGGAATATAGAGGATAATAGGGAAGGCTTTCTTTAAGAGAGGAGAAAAAGATGGACCTCTCAGAGAAGGTGACATCTAAGGAGAGCTAAAGGATGAGAAGGGAGGAGCCAGCCACCATTCCTGTAGGAAGCTGGAGGTAGCAAGACGAGCATGTGCAAAGGCCCTGAGGCAGGCCTCGCTTGGTATGTTCAAGGAATGGGCCGAAAGCCAGGATGGCTGGAGCATCATGAACAAGGACCTATGCAACTGATCCCTTTGCACCAACTCAAAGAAAGGTGCCCAGACATCCAGGTAGGCCAAACTCTGCTCTTTCAGAAATGACACAATTGAGGGTGCGATTGCTCAGTCTCCCCAGCTATCTAGAAGCCTCTTGAGATCCAGGAGTCTGGAAACTCATTATCCTGCTTTGGAATCTGCCACAGTTCTAGTTGAAAGAAACCTAAGGCTGAGGTTAACCATGACAGCCCCCCCTCCCCCCCAGTTTATACATAAAGAAACTGAGGCCCTCAGAGGAGGAAGTTTTTGGTTTTTTTCCAAAGTCAAGTCATTGTCAGGTCTCCTGGCGCCCCAGTCTGGCATCCACCATGCTGGCATCATACCACACTGAACTCATCGCATAACTCAGCATTGAACAGTCGAGGCATTCAGTAAATGCTTACTGGCTGACGGATAAACTCTGTATACGAAGTCGGATGCTTCTGTTCCCCCATCTGTAGAACATAAGGTCTGAGTTGTCCGCCCACACATTAGACTGGGCTCCACTGACCCATTCTCTCTCCTCCTAGCCCCTTGTGACTAAGGGCACATATTTGTCGAAAAACGAGGGAAGTTGGAAGAAGCATTTCATGTTACCTGTAAGCAAAAGGGTTTTTTCTTTTTAATTCAAAAGGCGCACGCGATACTTTTCTTCCTTTGAACTTGTTACACTTGGTCAAAACTGACTTTGAAGAAGAAAGACCACAAGAAAAAGAGGAAGTAGAAAGTCAAATTTATGGTCAGGGTCTAGCTCAGTTTTGTTTTGTTTTTGTGTTTTTTTTTCCTTTCTCTCCAGGAAAACGAATGGAGATTTCCAGAACATTCTCACCAACTTGAGAACAGTAGCTCTGTTTCCAGGAATTTTCACCTATGAGGCTTAAGATGTCCAGAACTTCCTCCCAGTCCCCACAGAAGGTGAGAATAAGGTTAGGGGCTGGACAGCTCAGATTATAGAGGGATGAAGTGACTCAGCCAAGAACACACACCGTGCACAAGCCGGCTTCTGAATGGCACAGCTGTATACGGTGACCACCAAAATGCTTGGCTGAAACGAGGTTCACATCTCAGCTTTGCTCAGTCCTTTCATGACTTCTCAAACCTGTTTTCTGGCACCAACCTCTTCAAGCACACACCACATCCTTTGTCAAACACGGCAAACCACAGAAATATCTTGTTTGCTGCTGCTATAAAAACTCGTTGCTCTTAAAAGTGATTGTAAGAAGAAAAGAAACATCAGAAAAATCCTTTCGTTGGTGTCAAACCCATCGATTTTAATGCGTGGGTAGACCTGTACATTTTTTTCTGGTTGATTGATACTGTATTTCGGTTTCTCTGTACACCCACGTCTGCCTGTAACTTTTGCGGGTTCACTGAGGTTTTGCTTTGGCTCTTCAAGGGCAGTATATGTATGTGCCAGGCCATCTCTCTCAATGGGAGCATTGTTACCCCAGAAATGAATATCCTGTTACACAACATCAGGAATTGTTTGGAAAGCACACTTCAAAAAAAAAAGGAAAGAAAAGAAATACATAACCTTCACAGAGCTGAGCCTTAAAATCTTCTAGCCTTGAGATTAGAATTCTTTCTCTCTGATGCAAGTTAGTAGAATTACTCATAAATGTTTTCCAGTTTGAAGAGCTGGGAGGAAATGTGTTGACCTGGTAGCCATAGCATATGCTATGTAGCCCTGTGTGGGCAGGGGAGCAATGACTCCCCAAGGTGAAGGTGGAACAGCTCCGCCCCTCTCAGGACACACAGCCTGACGTCACCACCCCTGTCGCCCTGTCGTTGTCATCTACACTAAACACCCCGCATGACCTAAGCACCAGTCATCAAGGAGAAAAAAAATCATTTTAGACAGAGCCCCTGCTTTGGAGAGCGAGAGAAGGTATAAAAATATAGAGCAGTAGTTTTAACATTATAATATTTAATGTTATATTTTGGTGTGTTGTAAAAGGTGGACATGCAGGAAGCTTGATTATTTTGATTTGAGGTTTGGTTCTTTTGGTTTTTGGATTTTTTTTCCCTCTCCCACGTGGGGTTTAATAAACTATTTAAAGCATACGAGAAAAAAAGAGAGAAGGAGGGAGAGAGAGAGAGAGAGAGAGAGAGAATATAACAAATCCTCATGTACTCACCAGGTTAAGAAATAAACACCCCAGACACAAGCAAGGCCCTGTGTCTCCTCAATCTCATTTCCTTTCTCCCTCTCCAGAGATTAGCTACTATCCTACTTAATTATTTTACCATGGATATCCACAAACTTAAGAAAAATCTTCGTGCTACTTGCTTTTTTTGGGGGGGTCAACGTTAAGTTTCCAAAACATATCCTTGCTGATTCATTTCGTTTGAAGCATTCTTTTTCCATAACTGTCAAATGCTCCATTTTCTACATATAGGACCATTTAAAAACCCCTTTCTTCCGTTGTTGGAGGTCAGGGCATTACCTCTTCACCTTCACTGGATATTGCCAAACTGCTCTCCAAAGTAATAGTACCAATGGGCTTTGCTTTTGTTGTTTTATTCTGATAAAATATACATCATGTAAAATGTACCATCTTCACCATTTTTAAGTGCACAGTTCAGTGCCATTAATTCCATACACGTTGTTGAGCAGCCATCACCACCATCCGGCTCCAGAACTGAAACTCTGTCCTAACTAAGCAATAACTTCCTTTCCCCCCTCCCCCAGCCCCTGGCACCCACAGTTCTATTTTCTGTGTCTGTGAATTTGACCACCTTAAGTACCTCACATAAGTGGAATCATGCAGTGTTTCTAGCTTGGCCACTGGCTTATTTCACGTCACTGTCTTCAAGGTTTATCCACGTCATAGCATGTGTCTGAATTTCTTTCCTTTGACGGATGAATAATATTCCACTGTACCTACGGACCACATTTTGTTTATTCATCTGCAGATGTGGCTATCTCCACTTTTTGGCAATGGTGACTAATGCTGCCGTGAACATGGGTGTGCAAATATCTGAGTCCCTGCTTTCAGTTCTTTTGGATGTGTATCCAGAAGTGGAATTGCTGGATCATATGGTATCATTTTTTTTTTAAGATTTTTATTGGGGAATTGGGGAGATGGGAACCGTGCTGGGGAATTGGGGGAAGGGGAACAGAAAAGTTGCTGTCCTTTTGTTCTTCAGTCTCGTTGTGGAGGACTTTGTTTCACTGGCCCAAGTTGGCACCATCATTGTGCTCTTCCCGGGCGAGGCAGATCAGTCGCTGGCTTCTGGACGTCCACTCACGCTAGCTGCTGGCCGTTCACGCTGGCTCCTGGCCGCTCACGCTGGCTGCTGGCTACACACGGTAGCCCATGGCAACCCACTGCCACAGGGGCTGCAGCCTACGCCGTCGCCAGCGACTCACAGCAGCCCAGCTCCAGGTTGAGCTGTTGTTCAGCATCTTAGCTGTGGAGGGCAGTGTCACTGGCCCTCATATGTGGGATCCGAACCGGGGCCCTTTGGCGTCCCAAGCCAGCTCTTAACCATCGTGCCACTCGGCCGGCCCCATAAGGTATCTAACTTTTTGAGGAACCACCATACTATTTTCCACACAGCTGCACCATTTTACATTCCCACCAGCCATGCACAAGGGTTCCAATTCCTCCATGTCCACATCAAACATCTTGTTTTCCGTCTTGTTTTAATATAACAGCCATCCTGATTCTTTGTTTCTTTAATTAGTGTTCCTCGTGCCAAAAAAGTGAGCTTTGAAAGATGTGCAATTACCTCATTTCTCACTGAGTACAGGTCAGATGCAGGCTGTCTGAAAAGTTCCAGAAACCAGTTATTACCTATAAAGATAACTTTCCTTTATCCCTACAATCTAGGAAGTAGGATGTAAAGAGAGTTTTTGGATGAGTAGAGAAACAAATGTCTCTTCCTATAAAGGATGTGGCTAATTGTTCCTGCAACAAAGGTCTTTGTGGATTAAGAAAGAGAATTTGAAAACGATGAAAGAAATGGGAAACAGATGGCCTTAAGAGATCTGAAAGGCACCAGGGGCCGCCAGCCTCCTGGTACTCACACCCTCCAGGAGCTCTCTCTTCTGTGGGACCAGGGCTGGTCTGTGCGATCACTAGCACATGGCAGAAGTGATGGCACATCGCTTCCAGGATTAGGCTTCTATTTTGCACACTCTCTCTCTCACCAGACCAGCTCTGGGGGAAGCCCCTATTATATTCATATAGGCAGGCAGCTTATGAAGAAGTGTAACTACGGAACTGGGCCCTATCCACAACCCATCCCAGTCAAGCCTCAGATGACTGACTGCAACCCTGAGCCAGAACCACACAGCTGAGCTGCTCCCAGATGCCAGACGCTCCGAAACTATGCGAGATGATGTTTGCTGTTGGTAAGCTAAGTTTGGGTGTATTTTGCACACAGCAACCGATACCAAATGCAACACCTGCAGAGTGGTCACTGAAGGGAAGGGTAAGTGACCATTATTAGAATTTCAGTGACCAACACGGGGGGGAAGGGTTAAGTAAATTGTGGTAATTCTGATCCACGGTATATTTTCCAGCCAATTAAAATAAGAAACAGAGACTATGAAGCAACATGGAAAAACAAATATGAGTTCATGTTAAGGTACAAAGGCAAAATACAAGTGTGTGTGTGTGTGTGTGTGTGTGTGTGTGTGTGTGTACTGAGATTATAACCATCCACAAATCATGCCTGTATATAAAAATAGAGACATGAAGTCTTTAAGTTGTTGGTGGTCAGGACAGTAGATAAAATTCTTTTCTCATTTGTTTCTGTTAAGGTTAAAACAAGGCTTGTGGATTTTAAGTAAAATCAAAGGGCAAACACTGATGTAGATTCATTTTAGCAGCTGCTGACGACCTCCGAAAAAAAATTTTTTGAACATTAGTACAAAGACCAAAATGCTTATCAAAAAAACAAAACAAAAAAACCTCCCTAAACCCTAAGTTCATATACTGAGCAAACCCCCCAAAAGTAAACACGTGTGGGATCATACGCTGCCATGAAACGGGAGTACAAGTTTTCACAGCCTGGTTTCCTTTAAACTCCCTTCTTTTGTGTCGCTGCAATTTTACTCTTCTCACTAACTGTTGAAAAAAAGCGAGTTTCTTCAATGTCCGCTTTGCTTTTTGTATCTCTCCCCAAAAACGGTTCTGGTTTGCACCATTATTTCAAATAAAAACGAGGGGTCATAAAACCATTTTTGTCCTCTTTGGCTGATCAGCCAGTACCATTTCCCAGGGAGGCTCATCTGTACGATGACTTAGCTTTTGCTTCCGCGAAGAGCAATTTCACAGGTCGTCCCTCGAGAGGACCCCAAATGTTTTCAAATCCCAGAACTTTGTTTTCATCGCCAAAATAGCCTTACGAAAGCGATCCTTCAATATTTTGGCCTGTTTTGGACGGCCATGAACAGTTTGTTCTGTGCTTATACGTGTTGCAGGAAGCCGGACAACTTCAAAAATATTAAGTTCATGCACCAAGAAAATTAACTCAGCTCTACATTTCACTTCCAGCCCCGATACAGTCTGCAAAACCTAACATCTGAACAGTGGTTATGGCAGCCGAGTTCACTAATACGTAGGTAACACTAGATTAACGTGATTTCCAGGCACTGCGCTTACAGACTCCCTAGAGAGAGGCTGAAACTTTCTCAAGGTGGTATTTTAAAAAGAGCCTTAATAGGGCTTTGGTTTTTCTTTTTTTTTCCTTCCTTTTTTTTTGTTATAGAAGTCATTTGCATCTTTCATTTCTCAACTGCGTGGTACTATTCTCTATCCCTTTTGGCAAAGCTGACATGTTTCATAACGAAAACCTACACATTGACATTCAAATACTTAAAAATATTTGTGTGCTGTAAAAACTGTCCACGTAGTAAGACGTATGTGAGCTGAAATGTTAAAACCGAATCCAGTTTATCTGATATCCCAGAGGTAACCACAATGAACACTTTTGTTTCTCTTTCTAGAAATTTCCTAAGTCTAGATAAACAGGCACGTATGTAACTTTTCCTTTAGCAGACACGCTCAGCAATTGGCCGTTCAGTACTTTTAGCCACACTGAATTCTTTTTCACTGCCACATGGTATTCTAGGGTGCCCTGCGTACCTCTGTGAGCATATATGTAGGATAATTTCCTCAAAATTGAATTGAACCACTTCTTCATTTTTAACAGATTTTACTTTTTTAGATGTTTTAGATTTACAGAAAAATCGAGAAGGCAGTTCAGAAAGTCCCCAAATACCCCCCCTCCCCACAGTTTCCCTTTGTTATTGTAAGATGTTACAATTAGTATGGTCCACTTGCCCCAATTAATGAACTGATATTACTATGTTATTATTAATTCAAGCCTATACTTTATTCAGATTTCCTTAGCGTTCCCCCCAATGCCCCTTTTCTGTCCCAGGATCCCGCCCAGGACACCGCGTGACATTCTGTCATCATGTCCCCTTAGGCTCCTCTTGTCTGTGGTGATTTCTCAGATTTTCTTGTGTTTGGGGAGCTGGACGGAGCTGAGGGGCACTGGTCAGGGACTTTCTAGGTTGCCGTCTGTGGGAATGTGTCAGATGTTTTTTCTTGTGACCAGACTGGTGGTGTGGGTTTTGAGGAGGAAGGCCATGGAGGCAAAGTGCCATTGTCATCGTTTTATATCAAGAGTATATGGTACCAAACACAATTCATCACTGTGGGTATTGGCCCGGACCACCTGAGGAGGTATGTTTGTCAGGCGTCTTCAGTGTCACTCTACCCCGTTTCCAGGCCATCCTCTTTGGAAGGTCACGAGTCACAGCCACAGGAGCGGGGAGTTATGCTTCCTTCACAGCTTTTAATTTTTAAAAGTCATAAAATGGTATAAAGTCAAATTCAAACAGCAAAGAAGGGGGTAAAACAAAAACCATTGTTGGTGGCTTCTTGTGTTTCACCCCTGGAATTTTTTTCAATGCAGATTCAAACAACTGTGTTCGTATCCACCCTCCCGCCCGCTCAAAGCAAGAGGGATCATATTTGACTTACACGGAATGTGTCATTTGGAAATCATGTCGCTAAAGAAGATAAATCAGTGTGACTCCTTCCAAACATGATTTGACCCTTAGAGAGTTCCGAAAGCACTGGGCAGCCCCTCGGCAGACGCTGCCTAAGTTAACATTTCCTGATTCGGACTGAAAATAGTTTGAGTGGGCTTTTTTTTCTTTCTTTTAATTCCATGCAGGTTTTTTTTTTTTTTAAGTAAAGTTTCTTCTCAGCAGAAGGTGTTAATTCAGGCACTAAATCTGGAACCTTCTAATCACTGTGAAATTTTGCATGTCTCATCTGAGGCAGAAGACGTGTGAAGATGGGAGTTTATTTCACTCACATCCCGCCATTCTTAAGCCGACTCTGCACCTGCTGATGGCACGACACCATCTCACACGTGGGTCGCAGCCTCTGACCTCCCAGCTTCAGTGTTTCCAGAAACCCACCTAACTCACTCTCTTTTCAAGAGGGGCTGCCTGATCTGACCGACCCCCAAATCTACTCCCTCCTCCCAAGGCTCTCCTCTTGTATTTACATAATTTTTGTCATGTTGAATTGCACTCTTTAATTAAAATAAGAATGAATAAATAATGGCACAAGTAACCCTTGAACCCATCTGTATTCATTTCCTGTGGCTGCTTTAAGAAACCACCACCAGCTCAAACAAACCGATTTATTCTCTTACCGTTCTGGACGTCAGGAACCAGGGAGCCCGAACGTGAAGGTCTTGGCAGAACCGGTTTCTTCTGGAAGCTGCGAGGGCCAGCATCTGCTTTCTTGCCTTTCTCGCAGCTTCTAGACGCCACGGCACTCCTTAGCTGGGGGGGTCCCTTCCATTTTCAAAGTGCTGCACTTGGAGCCCTACTTCCATCGCCACGTGTCCTCTCTGATGCCGACCCCCTGCCGCCGCCTTATAAGGACACTTGTGATCTCAGTGGACCCACCTGGCTAACCCAGGTGACTCCGGACTCTTAAAGGCGTCACACCTGCCAAGGCCCTTCTGCCACGTGAGGCAACACGGACAGGTGCTGGGGAGTAGGGGTGTGGATTTTCTTGGGGGTTCTTATTCAGCCTGCCACACCATCCTCCTTTAAAACTAAATGAATCACAACCTGAGATCCCCTTGGACCCCCGAACTCCATCCGTCCTTTCTTCCAGGAGTGACCACTTGTAGCTCTACTTGGGGTGTATTTTTCCAGATCACTTTTATTCGTTAACATAGGTACATATGAATACATAGCATATTCAGGTGTTTTTTTTTTTTTTGGTGGATTATTTTTGTAGAAAGAAAAACCCCAAACCCAAATGGCATCATATTATGCAACATTCTTCTTTCTCTGTTTCAAAAACCATCTCTATGAATAGAGAACTAGTTCAGCTACCACTTCTAAAAAATACTTGTGTATCGTAGGAAAAATATACATAACATCAAGTGTACCGCTGTAACCGTTTTTAAATCTGCATTAAGTGCATTCACATGGCTGTGCAGCCATCACCACCATCCATCCCTAGAACATTTTCATCGCCTCCCAAATGAAACTCTGTCCCCATTACACAACTCCCTACCCCCCTGTTTCCCCCACCCCCAGCCCCTGGCAGCCTCTATTCTACTTCCTGTCTCTCTGAATTAGCCGGTTCTATGTATTTCCCATAAGTGGAATCACACAGTATGTGTGCTTTTGTGACTGGCTTCTTTCGCTTCACGTAATGTCTTCGAGGTTCATCCACATGGTAGCGTGTTATCGGTCCTGGCAGACCTCGGGGATATGGCGGCTATGGTTCCACCTCAGCAAAGCCAGTGGTCATCTTTTTGGCCCGTGGAGGGCCTTGCCTTCAATGTGTAGAAAATGCAGCATCTGGGGCAGCCGAGTGGTGCGATGGTTAAGAACTGGCTTGGGATGCCAGAGGGCCCCAGTTCGGATCCCACATATGAGGGCCAGTGACACTGCCCTCCACAGCTAAGATGCTGAACAACAGCTCGAACTGGAGCTGGGCTGCCGTGGGTCGCCGGCGACGGCGTAGGCTGCAGTCCCTGTGGCAGTGGGTTGCCATGGGCTACCGTGTGTAGCCAGCAGCCAGCGTGAGCGGCCAGCAGCCGCAGTGAGCCGCCATCGAGAAGCTGGCGACTGATCTGCCTCGCCCGGGAAGAGCACAATAATGGTGCCAACTTGGGCCAGTGAAGCAACGTCCTCTACAACTGACTGAAGAACAAAATGACAGCAACTTGTCTGTTCCCCTTCCCCCAATTCCCCCCAAAAAAAAAATCTTAAAAAAAACCCCCAAAAACGCAGCATCGGCAGAGCACAGTAGGGCGAGGGGGTCTGTGCTTCACCGGCGGCTCCATTTGCTCTCCGCCGACCTGCAGCAGCTCATATTCCCTCCTGTGAGACACCTGAAATCTTTCCCACCTGGGGCTGATCTGTCCTTGCCAATGAACTGCAAACTCCTAGGATCAGGAAAGCCAGACAACTGTCCCCTACAGAGTCGGGTGGCACACTTTGAACCCAACAGGGACTTGATGCGAGGTGCCAGGCGATGATAACGTGTGGTTTCGGTGAGAAGAAACAGCTTGGTCGGGGTCACCAGAGAACCTGGGTCCTGGCAATCGAGTGGAGGAGCAAGTTGCTTTGCTTCTTGGACCTCCGTTTTCCCATCTGGAAAATGGGGCTAATTCCTGTCTCAGCTCCTTCACTGTAGAAATAAGGCCTTACGTTTCTAGAAAAGCACACATGGGGCAGATCGTGCCACCTTGACAAGCCAGCCCCGGGCAGCCTGGTCTGGGTGGTTGGTGTACAGTCCCCTGATGCCACCGGTGGGGGCACCAAGGGGGAATGACAGCCGGGAAGCCTTTCTAACCCTGTTTCCTCCTTCCCTCTCAGCTGGATGGGTACTTGAGTGGTTTTTCCGCGTTTGAAATGTTGCTTTTGGTTCCAGGAAAGACTGCTAAGCAGGTTTGGCTGTTCCTCCTCCCTGGGGGGAATGTTCTGGGGCTGCAGGCTGGGCTTGTCGCAGCTCAGTAGCTGGGCGGCATTCCTCTCCCTGCCTATTTTAAACCTCGCGGATAACTAGGGAGACGCAGCATGACAACAAAGGCTGAACAGTGGGTGAAGGACATCTGGCGCAGGAGCTGGCAGCAGGCTGACGACGGGCTTCCAGCCGCAGGCATTGGCTCCGGTTTACACAAAGCCTGGGAGAGCAGGTGGGGGCTTCCCAACCTCTGCCGCGGCCCACATTTGAGGAGGAGGGAAGGGGCAGGGCGCACTTATCACGGAATCTTTCATTTACTGACTCATTCAGCAAATATTTGGCCTCTTCACATCTGTAGGTTGACATCTCTTCATCAGTTCTGGATAATTCCCAGCCAATTATCTCTTAACATGGTTCTTCTGCCTCTCTGTCTGAAACTCCGAACAGATGTATAACAACGCTTCTCATGGAATCTTCTTCCCATGCTCATTTTCTCTCCTAGGTATTTTTTATCTTTTTTTTTTTTTTGGTCTCTCTGTGCTGCATTCTGGATAATTTCTTCTGATATCTCACTCATTCTTCTGCCAAATGCACAATTGAGGTGATTTGGTTTTTTTTTCCTTTTTAATTCTAGAAGTTCTGTTTTGTTCTCTGTCAAATCTGCCATGTTGCTTTTTTACAGCCTTCTAGTCCTTGTAAGCATTTTCAAGCTTGACGATGATTTTTTAAAACAGGAAAAGCATGGCTGTTTCCGACTCTGTGTCGGATAATTCTAGTGCCTGAGGTTGACGTTTCTGTGGGTTCGGGCTCATGGGCGCCCTGTGTCCTTGTGGGCCGTTTTCTTTAAACCCATGTTGGTCATTGTCCTTGGAAAACTATTTGGGGGGGATTCTCTAAGGCCTAGCATGAATGGTCCGTCCTTTGAAGATTTGCATGTGCTTCTGCCAGGCTTTTCGGGTTCTACCAGCTGGAGCCACCTCAGAGCAAGTCAGCGCCCAGCGTCAGTTCCCTGCACCCAGCTGCTGCGTGTCCGCCGATGGGCAGGTCTGTGACCACAGCTTCTCAGGAATGGTCTCTTTCTGTTCCTTGTCTTCTCCAGTTTGCTCAGCATCAACACGAACTTCTCTACCACCCCCTGGGGTTGGGATTGGTGAGCCCCTCAGTGGTGTCCCAGTAAATATTTGGCAATCGGCTGCCAGGGAGAAAAAGACCCTGAACTGAAGCACCACTTTCCGTCGCGTAAATACTCCCACCACGGTTGATGTCAGGCTGCTGGCGTGAAGCCATGAACGTGGACTTTGGAAGACGTGATGAGCCCCTCGCGAGCCTGTACGGGCCAGCTCCAGCACATCACCAGTTTGGTCCTGGTTGGTCTAGTCTCTACAAGGCCACTGCACTGCAGTCTGCGCGTGTGGGGTGGCAAATGCCCTTGGGGATAGAAAAGGCTTCGGTGAACCCTTCTGGGCTTCAGGGTTTCTCCCAGGATTTGTCCTGGATCCCCCAAGGGAAGAGACGTTTGAGCTGAGAGTTGTTGTGTCTGCTCGCAGGCCACGAAAGAATTCACGCAGTCAGGTAGAAATAAGGAACTATAGAAGATTTATTAAAGTAAGACAAAGGTTGGCTGGGCAGAGTCTGCAGGAAACTACTGTATGGAGTCTTTGTTTGGTCTCAAGTTTTATCTTTTCCTGTAGCTGGGGCTGGGGGAAGGTGCTTTGCATGCGTTATGTAGGTTTAAGTTGGAGCCAGGAGAGTGGATCCCATACAGATGCAAAACCTCTCTCAAGTCACAGGGCCAGGCTGGGCCTAAGTAAACAGAAACACTGAAAGTGCATAGTAGGGGCCCACTGGGCAGCTCGGTTGGTTAGAGTTCAAGTTCTGAGCAACAGGGTCGCCGGTTCGATTTCCACATGGGCCAGTGAGCTGTGCCTGAACTGAGCTGAGCTGAGCTGAGCTGCTGCTGAGCGTGTGCTCTTAACAACAAGGTTGCTGGTTCTACTGTGCACCCCTCCCCTCCGCGCCCCCCGCTCCCCACAACTATATTGAAAGCGGCGACTGGACTTGGAGCTGAGCTTGCGCCCTCCACAACTAAGACTGAAGGACAACAACTTTGAAGCTGATGGTTCCTGGAAAAACACAATGTTCCCCTTCCCCCATAAAATTAAAAAACAACAACAACAACAAAACGCATAGCAAATGTATAGGAAGCAGAATCATTAAGAGGCAAAGAAAATAAAGCTTTCAAAAATATCCAAGCTAAATTACACCTATTAATTTGAATTATACCAGAGATCCAAATCTTACAAATAGAAGAGTTAGTGCCACCATTACAATCCCGTCTTGACAAGAGAGACTTGAATGAGAAGAAGCCTTGAATGAGAAGAAGCCGGCCAGGTCAGGACTGCGGGGAAGGGGATGCGAGGGGAGAGCCTTGCAGGGGCCCAGAGGTGGGGACAAAGTTGACACGTTTGGGGAAGAAATGGAGGTGTGGCTGGGGTGTGGTGAGGGAGGGGGAGTGGCAGAGAGGAGGCTGGGGTGGGTGGTCAGCTTTATCCCAAGGGCAGGGGAAGTCGTCAGAGTCTGAGCCCGAGGAGTGAGAGGGTCTGAGTTACAGTCTTAATGGTCGCCATGGCTCCCCACTCCCCGGATGTGGGCTGCACAGAGAATTCCTCCCAGAGAAGACGTATGGAAAGTCGGGGGAAAAGGGACTTCATGGTGGAGACACCTGACAAACGCCTCAGCACTGATCAAGCTCAATGTCCACGGTGGTAAATCGTGCTGACCGTATGTACCTTTGGCGTGATGTGATGACAGGGGCACTTTGCCTCCATGGCCTTCCTCCTCAAAACCCACACCACCAGTCTGGTCACGAGAAAAACATCTGACACATTCCCACAGACCGCAACTTAGAAAGTCCCTGACCAGTGCCCCTCAGCTCCGTCCAGCTCCCCAAACACAAGAAAATCTGAGAAATCACCACAGACAAGAGGAGCCTAAGGGGACATGATGACAGAATGTCACGCGGTGTCCTGGGCGGGATCCTGGGACAGAAAAGGGGCATTGGGGGGAACGCTAAGGAAATCTGAATAAAGTATAGACTTGAATTAATAATAATGTATTGATATCGGTTCATGAATTGGGGCGAGTGGACCATACTAATACAAAATGTGAATAACAGGGGAACTGGGTGTATGGGGGGGTGGGGGTAGGAACCCTGTACCACCTTTGCGGTTTTTCTGTAAATCTAAAACTGTTCTAAAAAAGAGAGTCGTTAAAAAAGAAAGATCTCGCTGGCTGCTGTGTGGAGAACAGATTGTAAGGGCTGGGAGAAGGATATCGATGCAACCTGGCCACAGTGAGATGTGGGTCTCGGTGAGGCAAAGATGAAGAAATAAAAGCCGAAGCAGCAGATCGAGCTGACAGTCCCTGGGGTCTCGCCAAGAGATAAATTGTAGGGGGTACGGAAAAGGAGGAGCCAGGATTGAACTCAGGTATGAGGACTTAACGCAGAGCAACTGGCAGGCAGTGTCATTAACTCCGATGGACTTGACTGTGAGAAAAACAGGTTTGGGAGGAAAACCTCCAGAGGCTGCACTTCCGCCACGGATGAGTCTGCGGTGACTTAGGGACATCAGAAGGGAGACATTAAGTAGGCGGGGAGATGTATGAATTTGTCTGGGTGAGGGTTAGAGCACCTACTGTGAGCAAGTGGTACACCTACTACTATATGGGGACCCTGGTGTGAAAAGGCACGGGTCCTGCCTTTAAGAAGCTCCCAGTATGTGTGAAGGGCAAGCAACACACACGCCAGAGAAGCAGTGACAGGTCAAGTCAACGAGGAATGAAAGAGACCAGCGGGGGCAGTGACAAATCAGGGGAGGCTGCCTGGAGGCAGTGGGGCACAAAGGATGTCCCCTAATCAGCTATCTTCCTGTTCTGGAAAAGCCTGCCCTTGACCAGAGCCGGGGCACATCAATCAGTCACGGCTTCCAGCCAGGCTTGGAAAAAGCCGTCCCTTTCTCAAGGCGATTGTCCTGAAAAACCAGATAATTGAGGGTCAGAGGTCAGGAAACTCACATCTGGCAGCTGACCAGGACTTATGTAACTGCCATGAGTCAGTTCTTGGGTCATGGAATCTCTAAGCGCCCTGGGCGTGTCCTGTATGGATCTGGGGACCAGGAGAGGTGAAGGGCCTCTAGTGCGTATCTATTGGAGGCTGTATTGCTGCCCCAAGGCCCTTTGTGGCTGGCAGCTTTTGGCCGCAGGTAGAGCACAAAGTTCCTTAAAGCGTTTCCCAAAGCACACTTAACTCCCTAGGCCCCTTCTGTTATAAGAAACAGCAGGACATCCTAAATGAGGGGTTGAGGGAAGGCCCGATGACAATTGCTACACCCCTCTCCCAGGCTGAATTTCCTCATCTACAGAGTGGGGTGAGCCCAGGCCCCCCCATCTCGGGTGGGGAATGGACTGCGCTCGCTGCCTCTGTTGGCCCCGTCCAGTCCAGTAGGTTCCCACACACAGTAGAGCCAGAAGGATGGGTCATGTCACGCCCTGATCAAAACCCTCCAATGCCCTCCAGTCTTCACGGGATAAGTCCAACACCTTCCAGGAAGCTGTTCTCTCTCCCTCTCTCTGTTCCTTCTCCTCCTCCTGTCCCACTGACCATTTCCTGCTCCTCAAATGTCCAAACTTCTGCCTGTGCATGGTCTATACACCTGCCACTCTTTCGCCCAGATCAAGCTTTTCCCTTCCCTATCTTTTTTTGTTTTGTTTTCTTTGAAATGAGGTGAAATGCCCATAGCATGCCATTAAACACTGTAAAGACAAATTCACAGGTATGGATATTAGTGTATTCACAATGTTGAGCAGCCGCCAGGCCGTTTGAGTTTCAAAACTTTCTCATCAGCCCCTAAGAACACTTCTTACCCATTAAAGCAGTCCCTCCCTATCCCGAGACCCTCCAACTTGCTTTTTGTCTGTCGATGTGCCTATCCTGAATGTATCACATAAAAGGAACCCCACAATATGTGGCCTTTTGTGCCTGGTGTCTCTGACTGCCACAGTGTTTTCGAGGTGCATCCACACTGCAGCGCACCTCAGAGCTTTTTCCTTTTTATGGTGGAATTAACAGTCGGCCGTACACATAGACCACAGTTGGTTTATGCGTTTGTCGGTTGATGGACATTTGAGCTGTTTCCACCTTTTAGGCGATTGTGCACAGAGCTGCTATAAATGTTCGTGTACAAGTTTCTGCATGGAGATATGTTCTCCTTTTAGGGGTCTATGCTGAGAAGTGGGGGCCACTGGGTCACAGGGCAACTCCACATTCAGCTTCTAGAGGACCCACCACACTGCCCGGCCCCCTCCTCACTCAGCCCTCAGCTCAGATGTCACCTCTCAGATCACCAGGGGTCAAAGAGCACCCCTCTCTCAAATCCATGTCTTGCCTTTTTACGATTTGGGGTTCATGGTCCCTTAGAACAGAGGCGACCCGTACCTCTTCTGCGGTGACCCAGAGCCTAGCACAGTGCCTGGTACACCGTGGGCATTCAGTAAGTAATCGTCTCTGCTGAACTCGGTCTTATCTCAGGTAAGGAGTTGTGACAACGGGACATCTTAGGCTGCTGTTGTGACTGCCCAGGGGTGACTCAGCTCTTAGAAGGACTACTTCCTCCTGGGCCGAGGAAAGAACAGAAATGGGAGGGAAATCTCTGGTGCTGGTCTGTTTCTCGATCCTCCCCTGAGTGATTCAGCAATGCTCAGCGCCTCAAGCTGGAACAAGTAATCCTCAGTGACTTGTGGCAAAGGAACAACAACAACGCAGAAGACGAAGGTGGAAAAGAATTTGGGTGGGGAATCAGAGGCACACATCAGCCTGTAGTCAGCCAAGTGCAGTGGTTAAGGGCTCCAGTGTGGGGCTCAAGGATGCGGGCTGCCAGGGTTCCAATGCCAGCTTTGCCACTTATCTGTATGACTTCTTTCAAGTTACTCAATCTCATTTTTCTTTTTTAGAAAAATAGGGTTAATAGTAGTGGCTGCCTCATTAGCTTGTGAGGATCAAAAGAATTAATATATAAAGTGGTTAGACCAGTGCTTGGAGCACTGAAAATGTTTTTTTCCAGACTAGTCATCCATCTCGGCATTGGTACCTGCAGGCTGGTCACTCAGACCAGTAAGGAGATAATAAATGTGATTTTCAAAAGTTAAAGGAAGGGCCAGCCAGGTGGCTCAGCTGGTTAGAGAGCGTGCTCCTAACAACAAGGTTGCTGGTTCAACTCCCATATGGGATGGTGGGCTGCACCGCACCCCCCATCCCCCCAGCAACTAAGATTGAAGGACAACAACTTGACTTGGAGCTGATGGGTCCTGGGAAAAACACAATGTTCCCTTCCCTTATTCCCCAAATAAAATCTTTTAAAAAAAAAGAGGTTAAAAGAAAATTGTGAATGAATTTAATGCCCCTGGATGGCACAATTCAAAATGATTAAAAGGGTCAATTTTGTGTTATGTGTATTTTACCACAATAAAAAAAAAAAAAAAGCAAACATGAAACAATTAAACAACCTCTTTCTGGGCCTCCTGAAAACACACACACACACACACACACACATACACACACACACACACACACACAAGTTTATTATAAAGAATTTTCCTGCATTATTATTTGAAATTATAATAGCTCTCCTACCTGGGGCCAGAAATAACTTAGCTCAGCAGTAATGGCTGTGTGGGTGCTGGATTCCAGAGTCCCTGCTCTGCGGTATTTTCTAGAATTTCAGGCCCAGGAGGAGGGCAGGATTAGAGTGGAGGTTCTCGGGGAAGGAGGTGCCCACAGGACCGCTCAGGTCCCAGAGAGCTTCTTGGCGGAGCTGTTTTCAATAACTTGGTTTCAGTAAACAGGAGTCAGACAGCGAGCAGAGTTCCATCTTGCCCCAGGACCCATCAGGGCTCATCAAACCCACAGATGTCCACCATTCAGAACCCACTGTTGTTAACGTTTTCTTCTATTTGCTCTGAATCTACTTTTTTCCTGATGAAATAGTAAAGCATTGCACAAGTGTGTGCCCCTCTGTCTCCCATCACCAGCGACAAACTCCAACAGGAATGAAGTGTGTAGCCTCCCAGCTTATTTTTAAACTTTACACATGTATCCAGGAAATATGTTTGATATTGTTTTATCTGGAGTCACAAATTCACTATATCATAATACACTATCATCCTGCAGTGTGCTTTGTTTCTCGTTTTTATGTGTTTGAGATCTTTGCATGTTTATACGAGCATGTATAGATCCAATTTATGCCTCTTCCTCCCACATAATATTTCGCCATATGTCCTGTACCAAACGTTTAAAAACCAAATTACAGACATGTTTGCAAGTGCAAACATCCGGGCTTATGGCTCCGTAGCAGTGTTTTTCAAACTGCCTGAGGCATTCATGGGTCATGAAATCATTTTTTTTTTCTTAGAAAACATAGGATCAAATAGTCTGCAATAAATACTTTAACATTCTTTGTGAAGCTTTCGTGTGTGTTTGAGAGCACGCGTGCTAGGGAGGTAACGTTTTTCTTACTAAGGACTCCAGTGAAAACAAGCTTTTGAAAAACACTCCTCTTGGGCCGGCTGAGTGGTGCGTTGGTTAAGAACTGGCTTGGGACACAAGAGGGCACCGGTTCGGATCCCACATATGAGGGCCAGTGACACTGCCCTCTACAGCTAAGATGCTGAACAACAGCTCAACCTGGGGCTGGGCTGCTGTGAGTCGCCGGCGATGGCGTGGGCTGCAGCCCCTGCTGCAGTGGATTGCCATGGGTTACCGTGTGTAGCCAGCAGCCAGCGTGAGCGGCCCTCAAGCCGCTGTGAGCAGCCGTCCAGAAGCCGGCGACTGATCTGCCTCGCCCGGGAAGAGCGCAATGATGGTGCCAACTTGGGTCAGTGAAGCAACGTCCTCCACAACTAGACTGAAGAACAAAAGGACAGCAACTTGTCTGTTCTCCTTCCCCCAATTCCCCAGCACTGTTCCCATCCCCCAATTCCCCAATTAAAAAAACAGAAAACAAAAAACAAAAAACACTCCTCTGGGGCGGGCCGAGTGGCTCAGTTGGTTAAGAGCTCGCTCAAGAGTGCTAGCTCTGAGCAACAGGGTTGCTGGTTTAATTTCCGGCCCGAGCTGAGCTGCCACTGAGCTGCCACTGAGCTGCCAACAGCAATTCCAGCCAAGAGAATTATATAGCCCCACAAGAACTTGTACACAAACTATCATAGAAGCTCTCTCTATTCACAACAGCCAAAAGGTGGAAGCAACCAAAACGCCCAACAACAGATGAATGGCTGAACACAATGGGCTTTGTCTACACAACAGAATATCATTCCACCATATTGACACAGGTTTCAACCTGGACAAAACTTGAAAACATCATGCTAAGGAAAAGAAGCCAGACACAAAAGGTCTCATGTTGTATGATAATATTTATAGGAAATGTCCAGAATAGGCAGATCTACAGAGACAGAAAGCAGATTACTGGTTGCCAGGGGCTGAGGTAAAGAGAAATGGGGAGTGACCTCTAATGGGTACAATTTCCTTTTGGGGTGGTAAGAATGTTTTGGAATTCGGTATGATAGTTTCACAATACTGTGAATGTACTAAAAGCCACCAGCTATACATACAAGCCATTCTGTGCTTTAAAACGAGTCGAATGGTGAATGTTATGGTCTGTGAATTTTACCTCAATTTAAAAAAAAAAGAACCACTCCTCTCGGGTATCCAAAGAGCAGAATTGGGGGTTGTAGAGTTGGCTCATCTCAACATTTTTACTAAATGTGGCAAACTGCTCTCCAAAGTGGTTGTGCAATCTTCAGTGTCCCGGCAGTAAGCGAGGACATCCACCTCCTCCCGTCCATGCCAACACTGCGTGCCCAACAGAAAAATATCTGAGAGAATAATTCAGAGCTAAATTGTGGCTATAAACCAGAGGTCACAACCTAGAGGCCCGAGGACTTGTTTTGTTTGGCCTGTTTGTAGTTTTATAAGTTTGTACTAGAGGCCTACAGTCAAAATGGGGAGACTATAAAATGTGGTTTGCCAACTTCCTTTGAAAAGTTGGGAAACAAACAAAAAAATTGGGAAACCAGGCCCCACTTTGTACACATTTCCTTGTGGTGACAGCTGGCTGAGCTGAGCAGCAGGTGCCCCCTTTAGAGGAGGAACGAAGTCTCCATTTCCCTACAGTCCCCACTGCTCCTTAATGTCTCACAGCTGGTCCCATTTATGTGTTTATGTCCCCCTCTCAAAGGGCCTGCCTTCAGCGTCCTCTTCAGCTCTGCAGCTGAGGAGCACCCTCGAGGTCCTGGGTTTCTGTCCCTGGAGCTGTCAGCTCTGTGACCCCAAATCAGGTTAGCACCTAGACTCTGGGTCAGAGTCTACCAAGACCAGCCACTTGGAAAACCACATCTGCTGCTGCCTAACGCACTAATTCAGCTTCAGGGACCAGGAATGGAAGAGGGAGGGGGAGCCTGAACGGTGAGAATTGCCCAGGGTGAGGATCTGGGGGTGGGCAGCAGAGTGCTGGTTACAGAATTCTCTGAGCCCCCCTCCCCCAGGTGCCAAAGATGCAACTTCCCCCGGTCCCTGCCTCCAGCTGGGATCGCTACCCAGGACCAGCTCCATGATCTGCAGGGCCTGGTGCAAAATGAAAAGGCCAGGCCCCTTGTTCAAAACTTAAGAATTTCAAGACGGTGGCCGCAGAGCATAAACCGAGCATGGGGACCGTCTGAGCGTGGGGCCCCGTGGGACTGTGCAACAGACACAACGTGAAGCGGATTCTGCCTCTGTCCTCTCCCTGCTCCTGGGTCCTCACGCCAGGACACACCCTCCTCTGGGTCTCCACAGCCCCCGTGCTCATCTCCATCCTGCCTTGTCCTTGCTCGCGTCCCTGTCTGTCCCCCCAGCAAACCATGCGTTCTCTGAGCGCCCGTCTGCAACCACCACCCAGCGCGGTGTCTGGGACCCAGGGAAGGCAGGCCTATTTGCTGACTGAACGGGAACAGAAAACGTCGGCTTTAAAAACCACGGCTCTCCACTTCATACCCACGAGGTTGGCTATCATTTGAAAAAAAATAATAAAACCAGAAAATAGCAAGTGTCGGTGAGGATGCGGGAGAAACGGAAACCCTGATACTTTGCTGGTGGGAGTGCAAATGGTGCAGCTACCGTGAAAAATAGCTTGGTGAGTCCTCAAAACATTAAACCCGGAGTTAACCACCTGACCCAAGCAATTCGTCACCTAGGGGTTCACCCAAAAGACTGAAAACCCTATGTCCACACAAAAACGTGAATAGCAGGACTATCCAAAGGGTGAAGACAACCCAAGTGTCCATCAATGGAGGAAGGACAAACAGAATGTGGGTTATCCTGAAGGTGGAATATTACTCAGCCATGAAAAGGAACAAAGCGCTGCCATGCGCTATAATGTAGATGAACCCTGACCACATGACGCCGAGCGTAAAAAGCCAGACACAAAAGGACACGTAGTGTGGGATTGCATTGATATCCGGAACAGGCAAATGATAGAGACGGAAGCAGGGGTGGGGGAGCAGGGACTGGAGGGTGGCTGTTAATGGGTGTGGGGTTTTGGGGGGGGGGGACGATGGAAATGGCCTGGAAGTACATGATGGTGACAGTCACACCACAACGTGAATGCACTAAATGTCATTAGTGGTAAATTTCATGTTATGTGTATTTTACCACAATAAAAACAATTTAAAAAACAAATGCAGTGTGGTGCCTTTAGTTGGAACCTGGAACTGAAGGAGGGCATGAGTGGAAAAGCCAGTGACATACAAGGAAAGCGTGGCGTTTCACTGCCAATGCTGGTTTCTGAGTTGTGACAAATGTATCATGGTCACGTGAGATGCTAATATAAGGGGAAACTGGGCAAGGATATATATATATATATATGAACAATGCAACTTTTCTGTAAATCGAAAATTATTCCAAAATAAAAACTGTATTTTAAAAAACTGTATCCGCCTTCTAACAAGGGACTAGCTTGGTCTCTGGAACCATTCTGGGTTTGCAAGCTGGGGATGTGGAGGTGACTCTGACACGGGAGAGGAGGAGCATCTGGGACCCCCAGCCTCGGGGTGGGGAGGGGTGAGGCAGAGAGATGAGCAGACGGGAGGGGGGAAAGAGAAGCCTGGGCTAGAATGGGTTGGGTTGGGGGACCCCTGAACATAGAGGTTGCAAACTGGTGACCCACAGGCTGAACTCTGCCTAGAGATGTGTTTTATTGACCCTCGGTTTTGTAAAAAGTTGAGCCCATCTAAAAAAAGCAGTTGGCCTCACATTAAAATTGGAATTTCCAACTTCTCTAGAAACATCTGATCTGCTAACCCAGCCCCCAAGGGGCTGGAGCCAGGTCCCAGCTGCCCCTTTAAACTGAGCTCTCCTGTTTGCCACAGTTCCCACCACCCCCTATTGTCACCGATTACTGACACCAAGGCTTGGTTACCATGTATCCTCAGGCTTTCACCATATTCTATGTTTAACGGGACAGAAAGATCTCTCTGCACCACATCAAAAGTGGAAAAGCAAAAGAGAAACCCAGGGCTTTGTCTAATGTTTCTAACACTTGGCTGGCTGCACTCATGATACCTGCCTGGTTCCTGCTGGCACTTACGTTTGAGAACTAATCTGATATTTGATCTGTGTCCTTTACTGCAATGTCCACATACGCTCCCCAACCCACACCCTTCAATCTTCACTCACAGGTGATCTGTGGTTGGCTCATACACACACATGCCTTTTGGGTATGAATGCTGGTTCTATCCGTTACTAGCTGGGTGGTCTTGGGCAAGTCACTTCACTTCTCTGTGACCCAGTTTCCTCATCTGTAAAGCGGGCATGACATTGTAGGTACCTTGTAGGAGTTTTATGAGGATTAAGTTGACATAGTTCATGCAAAGCATATAGACCTGTGCCCGGAACACAGCAAACAAGGCAAAGAAAATTTCAGGGGTGGGGGTGACAAGTGCTGTGATGATGACAGATCAAGGTGACCGGGGAAAACGCCACATTCATGACTTGTCGAGGAGGAGGGGGCATGTGAGCTGAGAGAGGAATGAGGCGGATCCAGCTAGAAACCAAGAGGAAGGATCAGTGTGTCAGGCAGAAGGAACAGCCAGTGTAAAGGTTCAGAGGCGAGAATGAGGTTGGCTTGCTGAAGGACCAGAAGGAGGAAGGCCAGTGTGGCTGGAGTACAGCGACTGAGGCGCAAACGTGAGCCTGAAAAGTAGGCAGGGGCCCTGTGGCCATGGGGAGGTGTTAATGCGGTGGGAGGAGTTTCTGCAGCCAAAGGAAGAATCTGATTGACAAAGGAACAAATGTCTGTGGCAGTAGGCCAGTCCAGCCCGAAGTCTCCACTTTGTTTCATAACCACTTTCACAACTAGCCTGACCCAATCTGGGCCCTCCTGGCCCTCGAAGCATTTAATCTCTCACCCCTACAACCAAGCAGGAAGTCTTGAGGTGGCCCTGAGCCAGGGCAGTGGCTGCGGAGGAGGAAGGGAGCAAGGGATGCAAAGCCACGCGGATGAAGGCTGCAAGCGACCCCGCAAAAGAGACCCACGTCAATCCCGGAACCTGTGAACGTGGCCTTATTTGGGAAAAGGCCCTTTGTAAGTGTGATTCAGGACCTCACGATGAGCTCATCCTGGATTATCCACAGGGGCCCTAAATCCAGTGACAAATGTCCTCATAAGAGAAAGGCAGGGGGAGACTTGAGACAGAGACACACAGAGAAGGCCATGGATGCGGAGGCTGAGACTGGAGTGATGTGGCCACAAGCTGAGGGACGCCAGAAGCTGCCAGAAGCTGGAGCAGACAAGGCGGGCCCCTCCCCCAGAGCCTTCAGAGCTGTGAGAGAATATAGTCCTGTTGTTTTAAGCCACCTGGTTTGTGGTCCTTCGTTCTGGAGGCCCCAGGAAAGAAATCCACCCTCCTCCCAAGGACCCCCAGCTCCCCAGAGAGGAGGTCCAATGTCTCCTTCCATCCTAGCAGCACATCCCCTTTCACAGCGGGGAACACGGAGGCCCAGGGAAAGGAAGCTCAGGGGGGAAGCCATTTACAGCTGGCTGAGTTTTCCTCCTGGCTGAATCTAGCTAACCTGTGTATTTTGTTGAGGTTTTGCAGCAACTAAAAATTACTACTTTTTTATATAATGAAATGGTGCAAGCATAGCAAAAGAGCCTAGATAACATAATATCCCACAACTTTCTTGTTCCCGACTTTTGTGGGTTCAGCCTGGGGCGGGGGGGGGGGGTCTTGGCTGTGTGGCGGAGGAGAAATCAGTGAACCTCTCTGAGCTTTGGATTCCTCAATGTTAAAATGGGGAGAAAGCTGGCTGTTGTGAGGATTAAACGAAAACGGACACTGAATCCCGGGTACCTCTCAGATTCCACCTGGAACCCTAGCCTGGGCCCGAGCACACGCTTGCTGTGGGACCCAGTTCTAAGGCTCCTACTGGCTTCTTCAGGGAGGGAGCCAGAGGGTCCTGCACAGATAAGATGCTCAAGGCAGGTCCAAGTCCCAGGTGGGAAGCAGGGGACCCAGCCGGCCACAGTCAGGGTCTTAGGCCTCAGTTTGTTCGGTAGGGAAATGGGTACATGGCTGACATTGAGCTGGCGTATGCATGTGCCTGGACAAGTAGTTAAAAATGCTGAAATACTTCTCTACCAGTCGGTAAAAAGCCACTGCCCCAGCCCCCTCCCCGGGACCCCAGACTTCCGCATGATCCAGTGAGGACAAAGAATCACACAGAGGTCTTCCTGGGTCCAGTCCTAAGTTTCTCTTCTGATCGAGCTGTTCTCCTGGGTACTATTTCTCAGCTCCATGGGCTGGAGTGGGCGTGGGGTGCCTGGTCCCTGATGGAAAAGAATAGGTGGCATTTGCTGGGTCTCTCGGCTTTCCGGGAAGGCACAGATGTCTCAGGGACTTAGAGGAGACAGGCCTCTATGGCCCAGCTCAAGCCCCGTGGAGACAGACAACGGATGTGAATGTCTGTGCTGGGGACATGGGGAGATCTCGGGGACATGAAGAGCACAGATGGGGGCTCCCAGACACTGGGGGGAGGGCCGAGACCACCCAAAGTCTCTCCGCAACTACCCCAGGCAGGGTCTGATGGGAAAACCTAACCAGAGGATGGGGTAGAGGGCCCAGGAAGAGGTCAGAGGTCAAGGGTCAGAGGTAGTACACTTTATTGACCGGGTTCTCCCAACATCTTGCAACCCCCCTGCAAAGCCAGCCCCTGGGCTTTGCCACCATCCCATCCACCGACTAGGGAAGAGAAAGCATCTCCCAAACATCCAAAGGGCCTCAGAACAGCAGGTGGCAGGGGTGGGTGTGGAGAAGGGGGCTGCCAGCCGGAAAGGGGGGCGTGGGGGTGAGGGGCTAAAGCTGGGTGCTGGGCCGGGGACACCCCGAGACTCCCCCAGTTAAGGTTCGTAGTGCTTCACAGTGAGACTGGCTTAGATTTGGCAGGACGGCAGAGGTGACGGGCAGACAGGCGCCTCTCCCTCTCCCAGCCCTCCCTGGGGCCTGACTCACAAAGCTGGGAAGGGGGAGGAAGAAAGTCCCCTTCCCGTGTCCTCCCTCAGGGACAGGGAAGCCCCTTCTCTCTAGGGGCAAAGGGTGGAGGCCAAGTTCTCCCCTGACCTCCCCCAGGCTATTAGGAAGGGTCATTCGCTCCTGGCTCGGAAGTTTCTAGAACATCTCAGTGACCTTGCCCATCATGATTCCCCATTAAAAAAAATGTTTTTGAAATCTAGGAGCTGACTGGGGCCCATCAAACCAAGCAGTAAAAACCCTGATAAGATCTTGATTTAAAAAGGTAGCCTGCCTTCGCTTAGACGCCTTGGGAGGTCAGATGGAGAGACAGGGGCTCCACAGCCCAGACTGGAGGGAGTGGCTCGTGGCAGCCGGGGGGCTGGTGGTGGCCCGGGAACGGAGTGGGGACCAGGGGCAAGATGCAGGAAGCGGTGACAGGTGGTTACATGGCAGGTCGCCTTCCAGGGCTGTGGGCCCAGGCTCCCAGGGCAGCCGGTAGGGGCTGCCCGCCATGGGTACATGTGCCAGGTGGCTGCCGGGGCCTCTGCCCCACCACGAGAGGCAGGGGCCGACCGTCAGGCCTTGTAACAGCCACTGCCCGACGGCTCGTTGTGGCCGGCCGCGCAGTCTGAGGTGGGCTCGAGCCCCAGCATCTGCCGCTGCACCAGCCGGGCGTAGAGGCCACCTTGGGCCAGCAGCTGCTGGTGTGTGCCCTGCTGGACCACGTGGCCCTTGTCCAGCACCACGATGAGGTGTGCCCGCTCCACCGTGCTCAGCCGGTGCGCGATGATGAGCACCGTGTGCTTCTGCAGGCTGCCGTGGATGGCCTGCTGGATCTGGGGAGACAGGGACCAGCTCACGGGTGCTGCCTCGGCCACCGCCCCGCCCCTGCCCCCGCCCCGTCCTCGCTCAGTGCCCAGCTCGCCCACCTCCTAGGGGAAGCGCCCTGCAAGTGACAGATGGGCCCTAGCCTGGTCGTCTTCCGCTCCATCCTCTAACCTTGGCCTTGGATGATGGTCACCCATCAGCCCCAAAGCTCAGGCCAGAAGAAAACCATCCCCCTCAATTCTTCACCTTTCCCTTAGGGCTTGACTCCGACTGGTGACAAACCCTGGAGGCCCTGTCACCCCGATTTATCTCGCTCTGTCCCATCTCTCCACCCTACCACCACGACCTCTCACCTGGATGCCTGTGACCTGCCTGCCCTGCCCCCTGTTCCTCTCTCCCCACAGATTTAAACACTTTTAATCAGTTCTCATCGAAGTCCTGCTCCAGGCCCCCCAATAGTTTCCGGTCCCACTTCGGATAAAATCCAAACCGCTGGGGGCGTTTCAGGGCCGTGAAACTAATCTTTGTCTAGGACGGTGGGTGCATGGCAGGCTGCGTTTGTCAAAAGCCGTAGGATGCACAACACAATCAGTCACCTCCAATGTCCACCAGGGACTCCAGTTAGTAATAAGACATTTGCACTGGTTCGTCAGTTGGAACGAACGCACCACACCAATGCAAGATGCTAACCATAGGGAAGGCTGTGGGCGGGGAGGGGACATATGGGAAGGCTCTGTACTCTCTGCTCAATGACCTAAAACTTCTCTAAAAAATAAAATGTATGAATTAAAAGGAAAAAGTCCAAAGCCCTGACTCGGGCCTGAGGAGCTTGCGTCTCCCTCTGACTCTGTCCTCGCTTCCCACTGTCCTTCGGGCTTGGCTGTGAACCTGCTCTGGGCCTCGTCACCCACGGGCCCTCTTCCGGGGACGCCCTTACCCCAGAACTCCCCACGGCTGCCCCGTTTCCTTTCGGGTCTCGGATCAAATGGAACCTGGGGACCCTGGTTCTACCAGTGAGGACTGCAGACTCTGGGCACACGTGACTCCATCCAAAGCCTGCACTCAGGTGGCCGCACTCCAGCAGGGCATCTATAGCATGCGGCCTCGTCTGCAGGAGGACCCCAGCCCCCCTAAATGCTCAAGAGAATAGACTGTCTGTTCTAACCAACACCTGATAGCAGGCCCCTGACCCTCCCCACCCCCCACCCCCAGGGCGTTTACTAAAAAGGGCTTATAACTGTAAATCCTTCCTCTGTCCCTCTGAGATACATGTATGAATCTCCTAAAACTCAGGAGGGTTCTTTCTCAAGGAGCTGAAAGCCACTCCTTTGCAATGTCATCATCAGGAAGAGGGGGCCTTGGTGTCTGGGTCTCTGTGGGAGTCCAGAATTCTGGACTCCCACAGAGACCCAGACACCTAACTTCAACAGCTGCCAGCAGCTGGCCCAGCTGGAGGAATCCATTCACACTGACCAAGCTTTGTAAGTTTTCCCTCGAGCCCGCTCTCTCCTCCTCCCCGCCCCCTCCCTTCTCCCTTTGAAATGCCCGTTCCCTCTGCACAGGCTGCCTGGAGCTCAGCTCTTTCCCTGCTATCAGTGGTTCCTGAATAAAATCTGTTTTTCCAGCTTTAACTAATGTCCGGCTGTGTTTCTCTTTGACGAGGGTGACCCCTCTCCATCTCCCTGTCACATGACTGTTTCATTTTCAACGGAGGAGGGGCCACTGGTTGAACGCATGCTTGTGTCCTTGTTTGGTATCTGTCTTCCCCCTGAAATGGAAGCGCCTTGGGGGCAGAGGTCTTTGTGGGGCTGGTCAGCCCGCCCTTGCAACCCCAGCGCCGGGAACAGGGCCTGGTACCCGAAAGGAGCAAGGCAAACACTGGCGTCATGAATGAATTGATCCGTGGAGAGGCTGAGGGACAGATACTTGACCAGACCCTCTTTACCAGTGAGAGGGAGACTCAGAGAGGGGAAGGGACTGGCTCAAGGTATGAGCTGCAAGACAGAGCTTCTAAGCCACGTCTCCTGACTCTAACCCTGTATCGTATAATTTCAGCTCTGCTGAGAGCCAGGAAGTGGGGCCCGGGGTGCCCAGACCCTCTCCCCTAGCTCCCTGCTCTCAATCCTGGCACACCGCAGTCTAGGAAGCTGAGAGTCTGGGAGGGCCCCGTGGCCATTCCCGAGCCCTTCCCAGGCCTGTCTGCTAAGCGGAGGGGCTCTGGCCCCTCCAGACCTGCTCCCTACTCCAGCATCACCCGCCATCCGCAACTCACCAGGTACTCGCTCTCTGCGTCCAGAGCACTGGTGGCTTCATCCAGGATGAGGACAGGTGGGTTCCGTACCAGAGCCCGGGCCATGGCCACCCGCTGCTTCTGGCCGCCTGACAGCTGGGCGCCCTTCTCCCCTGTCTCTGAGTGGCAGAGGCACAGGGACAAGTGAGTGAGGGGTGCAGCTGGGGCAGCCCTAGGGATGAGCGAGAAGCCCCCTTCCTCCACCTTTCCCTGCTGCAATGGGAGTGGTGCTCTCCAGGAAAAGTGTGGTTAAAGGGGCCATTGGCGGGGACAACCGGCAGTTTGGAAATTCATGAAAGGATGCTCTCCCTTCCTGTTCAGAAGAGGCACGCAGATCACGACTCCACGCAATGGGTACCAAGGTACCAATTTTAACCCATTGATTTGGCAAAAATCCAAACGTTTGATGATACACTGTGCTGGTGTGGCTGTGGGGAAATCTTCCTGGGGCACGCGCTGTTGGGGTGATCCCTACAGCCCCCAATCTGTAGGGGTGCAGCACATACACCTCTGTGTCTGTTGGCTTGGACTGTGCAAGTCTATGGATTTCAATTACAAATGCCCAACCCTTGTGCCAGCAAATCCACCTCTGTCAATTTTCCCTACGGGTCAACTTTCCCATGCACAGTGACGCAGGCACACGTTGTGTGTGACTCACAGCACAATTATTGCAAAATAATAATAATAATAATAACAAAGATAAAAAACCTACTCAAATGTCCATCCATAGGCAACTGAATAAAAACTGAAAAAAAAAGCCCATACACTGGAATACTATGCAGCTGTTAAAAAGGAACACAAAACCCAAAGTAAGTAGAAGGAAGGAAATAATAAAGATCAGGGCAGAAATAAATAAAATAGAGACTAAAATAGCAATAGAAAAGATCAATGACACTAAGAGCTGGTTCTTTGAAAAGATAAACAAAATCGATAAACTTTTAGCCAGACTCATAAAGAAAAAATACAGAGCGTACCCAAATAAAAAGAGGAGCTACTAATGACACCACAGCAATATAAAGGATCATTAAAGAATACAATTAATATGATAACAAATGAAACAACCTAGAAGAAATAGATAAATTTCTAGAAATATACAAACTTCCAAGACTGAAACAGGCAGAAACCAAAAATCTGAGCAGACAGATTACTAGCAATGAAATTGAAGCAGTAATCAAAAAACTCCCAACAAACTGAAGCCCAGGACCAGATGGATTCACAGGTGAATTCCACCAAACATTTCAAGAAAAATTAACACGGGTCCTTCTCAAACAATTCCAAAACATTGAAGCAGAAAGAACGCTTTCAAACTCATTCTACGAAGCCAGCCATCACCCTGATACCCAATCCAGACAAAGACACTACAAAAAAAAAGAAAATTACAGGCCAATATTCCTGATGAGCATACATGCAAAAATTCTCAACAAAATATTTGCAAACCGGATTCAACACAACATTACAAGGGTTATACACCAGGACCAGGTGGGATTTATCCCAGGGATGCAGGGATGTTTCAATATCCACAGATCATTCTATGTGACATACCACAACAAAACCCAAGATAAAAATCATATGATCATCTCAACAGAGGCAGAAAAAGCATTTGACCAAAAAGAACAAGGCAGCTCTTTAGGCACCAATGTACAAATCACGAAGATATTGTGTTAAGTTTAAAAAGTCAGGTGCAGAATTTAAGGTGCTGTTTTGTTTCTGTAAAAGGGTGGCATATGTTTATATTTGCATAAAGAATCTTTAAAAGGACATGTAAGAAATGAAGAAAAAAAGTTTTGATGGGGGCAGGAGGAAACGGGGGAGTGTCATAAAGGGATGGAATAAAAATATGTCAGTTTATGTATTTTTTAGTTTTAAACCATGTGAATAGCCCCTTTTCACGGGTTAACGTTTTTACATGTATCAAATATAATAAAATACATAAATTACTATGTTGTTACATTTATCAAATTAAAGTATTAATTTGTTAATCTAAAATTAAGTAACTGTAATTAAGAAAATACATATATATTCTTTTTAAATCATAATGTTTGGGAACTAAGTAGAGGTGGTGTCGTGGGTGTACTCAAGGCCACTAAATTGTTCACTAGGAAACGGTTATGTTTACGTCACGTGAATTTCACCTTGAAATAATAAAGGGCAGCAGGCAGAGGGCAATGCACAACTCAGAGGGTCGCATCCCTGAGGGTGCAGCTCCAGGCACGGTGGAGGTGACGTGCCTGGGCTCGGTACCTGTATTGTAGCCGTCCTGGAGCTCCATGATGAAGCTGTGGGCGTTTGCCTTCTGCGCAGCCTCCACCACCATCTCGAAGGGCATGGTGGGCAGGCCGTAGGAGATGTTGTCTGTGATAGAGCGGGCGAACAGCACTGGCTCCTGGCTCACCAGGGAGATCTGCGGAGGAGGAGGAGGGATGGGGCATGAGAGGCCAGGGACACGTCCAGCCAGCTGTCACCAGGAACCTGGCCAGCCCCGGGCCAGGCTGACGCCAGGGGTCTCGGGTCTGAAATCTGATCAGGGCCTGCGCCTGGCTGCTGCGTGCAGCTGCCTGTCTTCCTTACAATCAAGTGAGTCCACTTTCTGCACAAGCCATCGGCCTCCCTGGACCAACAGACTGGGCCCGCTAAACTTGCTGCCCTGGGCTAAGCCAGGTTCCCTGACCTCCGAGAGAGCTCCCTCTCTGCCCTGTCCTGGACATAAAAAGAGAGGGAGAAAGAGAAGGTAGCATGCACCTCTGTGAGTGAGTCTGTCCGTGTCGGGAAGCAAGAGGCCGCAGCAGGCCCCAGACCACAAGACCTCCCTCCCCTCTAAGAGAACATTTAAGGGAGCTGTTGTCCCACGGTCCCAGTTTTAGGAATTTGGCCTACAAAAATGGTATTATGGAGGATGGCATTGCAACATTGTAAATAGCAAAAAGAAAATTAAAAAAAGAAAGAAAAGAAATAACCTAGTTGCCCATAAATTGGGGATTGGTTAAATAATTACAGTACATTCATAAAATCAAATTCACACACACACACGCACACACATGCACAGCATGATTCTATTTTTGTTTAAAAAACTATATATGTGCCTTTATATGTCGATAATATTTATATAAAGAAACAAGCGTAAAGAGATATTTACTAAACTGCTAACACTGCTCACCTTCATTGGGTGGAATTCAAAAGGTGAGGTGGAGGGGAACTCTCCTTGTCTTAATTATAAAGTTTTCTGAATATATGGGAACATGGTTACACTGTTGCATTTTATTGTTTTGAAAACTAAAATTTTCAAAACTTGGGGGTCACACACCTGAGACCACTTCTCAGCCATCTACCCCTGGTTATACGGGTGGGCAGGTTTTACACTCTGTAGCCTTCTGTCACCATCTAGCATTTGCCTGGGAGTTCTGGAATCTCTGTGCCAACCCTCAGGCTTGCTCATAATGTAATGTATGTTGATGATGTAAATGATGCCCCCTAAACAGTTGGTGTTTCTTGTGCAGTGTACAACCTGAACAACCATCCAAGGCATCCCTGTTCTTACGCTAGCACAGGATCAGGTGTTGAGGCTCCTTTTCTGAAAGAATTACCCCAAACTGTACGGTCCTTTAAGTGCTGGGGTTGACTTAGCTGTGGACCTGCTGGAGCGCTCACCTACTGCTAGTGGAATGTAAAGTGGTACGACCATCCTGGTGGCAGAAACGGCTGTGTGGCAGTCACTACTAAAGTTGGGGCTATGCATCCACTCTGGGGGAGCATACCTGCGTGCACCAGAAAACACCGACAACATTGTCCGTATCAGTATTATTGGTAATAATAAAAACCAGGAAAACAGCCCAAATGTCCATTAAGGGCAGAATGCGGAACCAGGCCGTGACGTGTTTACACAGTGGATTATCATCTAGCAACAAAAATGAATGAACGGCAGCCACAGCCTCCACCTGGATGACTCGCAAACAGTGCTGAGTGGAAGAAGCAAGACACAGATGGCTACCCGCATTACGACTCCCGCTAGAAGTTCACCACTAGGCAAAACACAGCTGTGCCCTGTGGGGAGGGAGGCACACAGAGACAGTGAGATGAAAGGAAAGCATGAGCATGAAAGCCGGGCAAGAGGTTGCTTCTGGGGGGACTTCTGGAGCGCTGGAATGTTCTAACTCTTGACCTGGGTGGTGTTACACTGGTGATAATTCTCGGAACCGTACGTGTATTTTAGGCTGTTCTCTGCCACAGCTCACAAGAGAAAAGTTTAGACAATAAAAGGGCGGACGAGGGCAGCAAAGGCTCACCACATACCACTCGGTGCAGGAACTTGTGGTCATAGGCACTGATGGGCTTCCCGTCCAGGAGCACGCGGCCCCCCTCCAGGGGGTAGAAGTTCTCCAGGATGTTGACACAGGAACTCTTCCCACTGCCCGAAGGCCCCACGAGCGCCGTCACTTTTCCTGGGGACAGGCTGAAGGAGACGTTCTGCAGGGAACACGCAGACATGGACGGTGTGGAGCCACAGACGTAGGTGGGCACCCGTCCCAGCCCACCCCATGCCCCTCTGCCATGGTTGGGTACTGCTGGCTCCCGAAACGCTCTCCTTTCTAGGATCCGGCAGTAGTTTTATACTTGTTTCCTCTGCCTGGAATGTTCTTTCTGCAGAGAGCCACCTGATTGGCTCCTGCTTCTTGTTCAGGTCTTAGCTCAAATGTCGCCTCCTCTGAGAAGGCCTCCTTGACTGTTACATCACCCCTCTCACTCCAGCCTTCTGTTAGTAATCTGTCTTCCCGACCGGAACCCAGACTCCATGAAAACAGGATTCTGCCTTACGTGTTCCCGGTGACACAGCCATGGCCTGGCATGTGGGAGGTGCGACAGGTGGCATGAGGGAAAGGGTGACTGGGCAGGCCTTGAGCCCCCTCACCTGCAGGACCTTGGTGTGGGGCCTAGTGCGGTAGGTGAAGGTCACATTCTCAAAGTCCACGCGGCCCTCCAGGTGGTCAGGGGCCAGTTTCCCATCATGCACCATGGTTGGCTGTCGGTCAATGAACTCAAACACCTTTTCAGCTGCCCCGACTCCTTGCATCAGGCCGCTATAGACAGAGCCCACGGACTGCGAGGGGAGAAGACACACGTTGCTGTCCCACCAACACCCCACTCCTGGGAGGTGAAGGGGGTGTGGAGAGAGCAAGGACACAGCAGCAGTTCTGGGAGAAGGGAGCGGAGGGGGGGAGGCAGCTGGGGCCCCACCTGCTAGTACAGCAATTAATGACAATAATAAAAAAATGAGGACAGCAGTCATAAATACTGATAATGTTAGCAGCCAGTACCTCACCATCATCATAGCTAAATCTCAGAACTACCCAGCGGAGTGTGTGTGATCAGCCCCCAGACGAGGAAACGGAAGCGCAGAGAAGTTAAATGAACCAGCCGGAATGCGGCAGAGCAGGAACGGGGCCTTCCTCTTTCAGTTGCCAGAGCATTTCTCAAATTTCAGTTTAAAAAAAATAGGTCTTAATGTATACTATGCATTCCCTTGGGTAAAAGCAATATACACAATATAAATGTGACTAATATGGACGACTCATTTTATTGAGCACTTTGTATATGTTACGACGTAGGTTCTATCATGATCTCCTTTTTACTGGCGAGGAGACTGAGGCCCAGAGGGCTCAAGTAACTTCCCCCAGGTCACACAGCCAGGGAATGGCATAGCCAGGACTTGAACTCGGGCTCCCAAGTTCAGCCCCGTAGGTGCTGTGACTGAGGGTCCTGGTGGGTGACACGGGGGTAATACTAGTACCGGTGTCGTGGTTCTGTGAAGACCGCGCTCGGCATGAAGTGAGCCCTTGACACATCACAGCTCCGACCATTACCCTGCTATTATTAGTAAGTACCAGGCTGTGTAAAAGTCACCCTTCACAGTCCCTCATCCCAGAGGTGACCACGGCTCCCTCTGTATCTCCCCAGTTCCTTCTCTGTGTGTTTACAAACACACACATGTCTATAATTACTTTTGAGATTTAAAAACTACACATGGGGTCAGACTATCCCTCCTGCCTGGGGATTTGCTTCATTCCACCAAACAGCGTCTTAAGGTTCTTTCCACACCCTGGCTCCCTCATCGCTGTAGCTGCTGCCTGGTCTGTACGGGACACATACTGTCCCCGGAATACAGATGTACTGCGATTACCCAGGCCCTGGCCCTTGGGCACGTAGGGTGGTTATCACCTTTCCCCGTCATAAACGATGACGCCCTGACAGTCCTGAGACACACATTTCTGCCCGCTGGTGTGAGAATTTCTGAAGCATGGATTCCTGGAGGCAGATTGCTGAGTCAGATGACACTGCAGGTGTGACTCGTCGATGCAAAGTGCCATCTGTGGCAGATGTTAATACCCCTCCCCCGCAATCCTTGAGCTTTTTCACTATTAGTCCACAGAGGCCCAACCTCAATGTCTGAGGGCCTTGGGGATGGGAAGCAGAGAACGATGCCCCCCCACTCCAAGCATCCTCATGCCATGACTGATAAACGCCCCAGCTCCCTGTCTCAGGATCTGCTGGTGGGGGAACAACCCTCGTCTTTTCCGTGGCACTGCGCTTTAAAGTGGGTTAAAATAAAGTCAGACCCATCTGCCTTTGAACCCACGTCCCCCACACATGTGGGGGGAGTTGCTTAATCTCTCTGAGCTTCAGCGTCCTCTACTGAGAAAGGGGAACGGGAAAAGCACTGAGACCTCTCACGGCGCTCTTAGGTGTGTTTTCTGAAATAGTCTTTGTTGCTGCCCCTTGTTAGTGTTGTTCTCATTATTGGTATTATGGTGTTTTCTCCCTTTCCGGCTTTAGAAAGATCCTTTGGACCTTGGAGCACCCTGTTCAGATCTCTCTTCCCCACACTCCCCGCTCCTTCTCCCCAGGACCCCCTCTCCAAGCCAGCCCCTCACCTCCATACAATCTCCCAGGACAAACTCGTAGATAATGAAGGAGATGAGGTTGCCGCTGGTCATCTGTCCGGAGATGACGAGGTGGCCCCCGTAGTAGAGGATACTGACCTGGACCACCAGCAGCGTGAGCTGGGGGCAGAGGAAAGGGGGCATTTGGGTCACAGAGGCCTTGGCTCAGATCCTCCCCCGCGCCCCCACCTCAGGGGAAGGGGAGAGTGGCTGTGAGCTCTGGACTCTCAGCCATAAACCGAAACAGCCAATGGCAGTGGTGCCTGCCCCCCCCCCACACACACATGCTGATGCCCGTCTGTCACCCATGCCTTCCTCCTTCCCACTGTGGCGTTTTCCCCTGCCAAGGCCCCCAGCTGGAGCGGGCCACGGGCCTGGCTGAGAACAAGGCTTTCTTTGTAAGGGCCTGGCACACACATCAGCCCCCAAGCCCTCAGCTTGGCCAAGCGGGAGCTATTAGTCCTCGTCTATACAGGGAAGAGCACGGTTCAGAGAGGTTGAGTCCACTGGCTAAGGTCACACAGTGAGCCAGGGTGGTGAAGTCTGTGCTTCTCACCCCACCGGGGTCCATAAAGGAGGGGCTGTGTCCAGGCACCCTTGTCTCCCTCCCACTCCAGTGCCTGGGGGAGTGTTTGGGGGAGGGGTGGGACACCCAGGGTCCCAGTGTGTCCCTCCCCACACCAGCTAAGTGCAAAAGGCACAGCTGCTGCTGGATAGATTGTGGAGAGGCTTGGCTAACTGAGCTGGATTTGGGGCTCCTTCTCCTCCCTGGCCGGACACTTTTGAGGGGTGGCCCACATAGTTCCTGCCCCCTGGTTACCCTTAGACCACCAGCTCCTTCTCCCCGCTAAACTCCAAACCCCCGTGTTTCCTAGCCCAGCGACTCCCCGATGAGCCCACCTCCCAGGTGTGGCCAAGCACCTCCCTCTTCTCCAGGGAGGGGCTGTGACTCACGCCCCCCCCCCTCCCCCCGAGTGTGGTGGTGACATAGGACCTGCCGGAACGTGACATAGGACCTGCCGGAACGTGGCCCAGGTTGGGTCCCCGCTGGCCTTGGGGCGGCTCCCCACCTTGGCAGGATGCTTCCCCAGCTGATAAGAGAGCTCCTATCCTGAGGAGGCCCCAGGGAAAGAGGGGGTCCCTATGAGGAAATACATCGGGAGGCTTCTCCGAGGACAGGGGACAGTCAGGTGCAACCAGCCTGACGCCCACATGCAGGGACCCCCATTCTCCGCGTCCCATCCCCCCACGGTCGGACCTGCCCGGGGCTGGGGGCACGTACCCCGCTGCCCCAGACGTAGTACATGTAGGCGGCCGCCTCCTTCCTGTTCAGCTTGTACACCTGCTGCAGCTTCCGCGAGTACACTTCTGCCTCCTCCTCCTCGTTGGCGAAGCTCCGGACAGTCTTCATGGCGCTGATGGTCTCCTCGGCTGTGGTGCTGGCTCTGGCCAGGGCGCTTTGGACCTCTTTGGAGAGTCTCTATGGGCAGGAGCGGGTACAAGATGGAGGCGACCCCAAAACAGACAGTCTCACTAATCACCTGAGCCGCAGGCCTCTCTGGGCTTTTCTACCCTTAGATGGTGCCAGCTCTGTGCGGGGCGTTCCGGAGACAAAAGGGGAAGACCTCGCTCCCCGTCCTTCCCCACCTCCTTTTAGCTTGATTTGATGGACTCAGAGAACAGACTCCAGCTGGGTTCTTGGGGTGAGACCCCAAGCTTCCAGCTCCTGAGGGCTGGGGGGCTGAAGGCTGAGGGCTGGGGAGCTGATCATTAAGTCATTGCCAGTAGACAGAGGAGGTTGTTCATGACCATACAGATTTGGGTAATCCTTTCAGAAAAGGAACCTCCACACCAGATCCTGTGTGGGCATAAGTACAGGGATGCCCTGGGTGGTTGTTCAGGTTGCACACTGCACAAGGAACACCAACTATTTAGGGGGTGCCACTTACATCATCAACATACATTACATTATGTGAGCGTCTGAGGGTTGGCACAGAACTCCTAGCCAAATTCTCGATGGTGGCAGAAGGTACGGGCTATTAAATCTGCCCACATCACGTGCATATAATTGGGGATAGATAGATGGCTGAGAAGTGATTCCGAATGTATGACCCCCAGGCTGCTGCCCACCAGAGCTCTGGAAGTGGTCCCTGGGCAGTGCTGGTCAGGCTTTGCAATAGTCGCCATCCTCAGATTTGCAAACCAGCCAGGAAGGCTGCCCAGGAGGCCAGGCCAGGGTCACACACGGGCACGTGCCATGACCTGTGAGTCACAGCCAGCTGTCGGAAGCATGCAGTGTGTGCAGGCACCCGGGGCAGCCAGGCTGGCACCCAGAGTCGTGTCTGGCCGTGGGCAGTGTGTGACTTGTGACGATGACTTGGTGGCAATATTCAACATATGCAGGGATGGGTAGAAGGCCTGAACAGAGCTTCCTTGAGGGCCTGGCTGACTGAGCTTGCGGCTGGACCTGAGGTGTGCAGAGGTGGGGCTGATGGGGGAGGCCCAGGGTTTCCTGCCCAGTCCCAGGGGCTGGCAGGAAGGCAGGAAGGGCGGGGTGGGGAGCACAGGAAGGGAACTGGCTCCAACTCCGACTCATATGTTTACTTTTTTAACTCAGGGAGGAAAACAGTGAGGCCCGTGACCCAGAGCTGCAGGGGAGAGGGCCCTCCTGGGTGGTGGGCACTGCCAGAAGGCCACATGGGTTGTGGGGAATGGATTCATTTTGGGATTGGCCTCAGGTCACTGGCACCAAGGGTTCCTACTGAGCTGGGGACACTCAGCCCATGGCATGTCAAAACCCCCTGCTCGGGCGTAACCCTGCCCCTCCACCCCCGGCCCCGCGGCCTGGATCCCTGGGGAAGGGGCCGTCTGCAGCTGTCTGAATCCAGCCTTGGTCCCTTAGGGATCGGGGGCAGCGACCAACGTGGCAAGCAGGAGGAAGGCGAGGCAGGGGCCTAGTTCACAGGCCCACCTTCCTGGCAGAGGCAGTGCCAAGGGGCGGCCTGCCCATAACCGCTCACGGGGCCAGAGCCACTCCCACGTCAACACCGCTCTACAGAAAGAGACCAAAGTTGGCACTCAGAGTGAAAACCAAAGTCCTCACAAAGGCCTACGTGGTCTGGCCCCTGTCACCTCCCTGCCCTCATGTCCCGTCCTCTCCCCTCACTCATTGCTCCAGCCTCACTGGTCTCCCTGAGGCTCCTCAAACACACCCGGGACGTTCTCACCCCGGGGCCTTTGCACGGGCTGTACCCTCTGCTTGGGGGGTGCTTCCCCAAGACGTCCAACACTGTACTCGAATGTCTCCTTCTCAGAAACACCAACGGAAAATTGCAGCCACCCCCAATCTCTCTCTTCCTCGCTTCCTTTTTCTCCTTAGCACGTACCGTCTTTTACCCCATTATATATTAAAACCGCTACCGTCTGTCTCTCCCACTAGAGCATAAACTCCCTGAGAGAAGGGGCCCTTATCTGGTTCACTAGATGTATCCTGGTGCCTGGGAGACCCTGGGTGCTCACTAGATACTGACTGACTGAGTGAATGAGCACATGAACTAACGCAAACACAGCCCCCGCTAGCTGCCAGCGGCCACGGGGTCCCTTCCCCTCCACCCGGGAGTTGCCCGCGCTCCCAGGGCCCAGCAGAGACAGGTGGGCCTACCTTGTAGTACTTGCCATAAATGTCAGACACCATCATGATGATGGGGAAGCCCATGAAGGTGACCAAGGAGAGCTGCCACGACAGGCTGAACATGAAGACCACCACGCCCGTGACCTTGACCGTGTTCCGCAAGAAGATGTTGATATTCTGGGAGACCAGGTCGCTGACCATGGTGGTGTCCGAGGTGAGGCGGGAGATGAGGTCTCCTGGAACACAGGCAGCTCAGCTCCCACTGCGGCAACGGGGCCACTGCAGGTGGGGGCAGGGGACACTGAGGGGTTGCAGGGAAGCTCAGGACTCCCCACCTTCTGGGGGTGGGGGGGTGGGAGGGGAGAAAAGCAGATGTCCCCTTGTCACCAGCATCTTGTGACATTACATTCCACAGCCCAGAGGTGGCGGCTGAGGCTCAGAAAGGGGAAGATGCTCGCTCAGCGCCAGCGGCTTGTCCATGACTGAGCCGGAGCCCAACCGGGCAGAGAGGGTCACTCCCCCTTCCCGCCTATGGAAATAACAGTCTGGGCTGGGGGAACAGAAAGGAGCCGAGCCCCGTTTACCAAGTGCTGGACATCGGGCCAGAGCTTTGCAACCCCCGATGTTGGCGTCTACCATGGTTCCCGTTTTAGAATGAGAAAACAGGCTCCATGAGGTTAAGTGAGTGGGTGGGGGGACCACGGCCTACACCTGGCGGGTCCGTTTCAGAGCCTGGGATCTTGGCTGGATCGTACGGCCTTCCCTGCTCTGCCCTGTACTCCCCATGTGGCTCCCCCCCATAGGAGCTGAGCCCCTCAGGCCACAGGCTTGGGGACCCCTGGCCTCTGTGGCTCCAGAGGGCAGTGGGAAGCGAGACCCTGGCTCCAAAAGGACCTTGGGCGGCCTGGCCAGGGTCCCACAGTGGCCACAGTTCACACCAAAACCTCAGCCAGCAGGGCAGCTCCCCAGCGCTCAGGCGGGCTCAGAGGCCCAAGCCAGCCTCCTGGGGTAATTGCAGCCTGAATGGGATGGTGGGAAGAGCCAGCTGGGCTGAGACCATGGATGTACCCATTTATTTTCTCAGCTTGAGACAAGCCCACCCTGGCGGGGCCCAGCCCCAGGTCACCCGAGGCCCCGGGAAGACCAACCTGTGCGATTCTCGTCAAAGAAGCTCGTCTCCTGCGACACCAGTGAGCGGAAGAGACGGTTTCGAAGGCGGATGTTCAGTCTGGCAAATATGAGGGTAAAAATGCCGCCCCGAATACCTGCGGCAAACGAGCTAATTGCAGATAAGAGATGTTATATATAGCACAACGTCCTTCCGACAACCAGCAGCCTCACCGGGCTGCTCCCTCCCGCCGCTGGGAGGCGTGCGCCCCTCGCAGGGCGGAGGCAGGGCAGGACCCCAGCCTCCAGCTCACTGCCCGGGGCTCGTGCCCAGCTGGAACCCCCAAGGGGAGGACAAACAGGGGGCTGTGCTTCCTGAGGCTGAGGGCCCCAACTTTGCCAGCCAGACCCCTCTCCCTTCCGGAACCAGCAGACAAGGCTGGCCCTCGTTCCCCACTTGGAAGACAACCCGGGGTGGTGAACAAGGACCCTGGAGGACTGAAGCCATTTTTAGGAACAAGAGGGAGTGGCTCTAGGGTTGGCTCAGCTCAATGGACGTCGGTTCTGAGCCCTTCGGTTGTTGAGGACCACGGTAACCAGCTGAGGGACAGGCCTCCCCAGGGGCATTTCTTGGGGCTCCCTAGCCTGTTTTCCCCTTAGGAGCTGGCCCTGACCTCCCTCCCCTGCTGTAGGCCTTGGGGGGGGGGACAGGGCTGGGGGTCAAGAGCAGGCTACCTGCCAATGGCCAGCAGGCACATGACAACGACGGCCGTGGTGAACTGCTCCATGCTCTTCTGGATGACAATGCCATCGATGGCCCGGCCGGTGTAGTAGGGGAGGAAGGTCTCTCCTGCCGGGAGACAGGGCGCGCTCAGGGGGCGTCTGCAGCCAGGGGGCCCGTGCCCTTCCTCTAGAGCCCCAGGAAGCCCCCCCCACCTTGCCTGCTCTGCTCACCCCATAGGGGGTTCTCTCTCTTGGCAAATTTCTCTTCTCACTATGGTGGGAGGTGGGGTAGGGGCCCCGTATTGCTGATCGCTCCCCGCTTTTCAGAGAAGAGGGACCCAGGAAGCGTGGGGTCTGCCATCTGCACAGGCTGGGTCAGTATTAATAAGGCTACCAGACGCTGAGTGGCCCGGGAGATATCTCATTCCCTCCACGCAGACTCTGAAGTTGGTCTTGTCATCACCCGATTTTACAGATAACGAAGGGAAGCTGAAAAGGTGAGATGACGCTAGCCCGGGCTGAAGTTTACTTTCTTCTCCTTGGTAGAGGGGTCAGAGTTCACATTCTAGAACCTCAGAAGTTGTTGATATTTTGGTTCCGAGCAATGCTAGGAATTGCCACCCCGCCCTTCTTGGTGGTGCACTTTACAGTTTGCTGGATTATATCCTACCCATTTGTCTTATTGTATCTTCACAACAATCCTGGGCGGGGGGGTGAGGAGAGGGGATGTCACCCCCATGTCACAGGGGTGGAATGGAAGACTCAGAGAGGTTGAGTAATTTGCCAGGGGACACACAGCAATTAAGATGAAGGGCCAGGGCTCAAATCCAAACCGGCTTCCACTTTGGGGCTCTTTCCTTGTCCCTTCCCTTCCAATAACCTGGAATGCCCACTCTCATCTTACGGACACGATGGACATGGAGTGGCATGTGGTCAGACCAGGCTGTGTTCCATTTTCACTGCAGCTCTTTCCACAGGACACAGCCTGGCTGGGGGCTGGGCATAGAGTAGGCGCTGAATAAAGGTCACTGAATGAACCCTGGGCCTCTCTACGTGATGGCTCAGGCAGGACAGTGAGGCCTTCCGTGGGGTTCTGGCGCCCTCTGCTGGTCTTGGCACAGAGGCCACAAGGTCTAGAGGGCGTTGGTCCTCACGGCTCAAGGCGAGACGGGAGTCTCCAACCACCACTGTGGAGTGCCACTGGAGCTGACGTTCTGCTTCGGTTTACCCACAGGGGAGAAAAGGGCGTCAGCGAGCTTCAGCAGCATTGTGACCCCGGCAAGCACCAATGAACGACAATGACAACCACCATGAGAGGCATTCACCGAGCCCTTCCTGGGTGCGGGCGCTGTGCTAAGCACGTGTGGAAACCCTCCTGTCGGATCTATACGAGAACCGTGTGAAACTCCCCGATGCATCAGCAAATCCTGCGGCTCCACCTTCAAAATATTTGCAGAATCCAAGCACTTTCACGGCCTCTGCTGCCCCGCCCGGGTCCACGCTGTGGGTCTTGCTTAGACTATCTCTAGTAACACCTCCTGGCGCTCCTGCTCCCACCCTTGTATACCTATCAGCCTTTTCACTCAGTCGACAGCAGGTGCCTGTGAAACTCAAATCAGATCTTGTTGTCCCTCAGCTCAAAACAGCCCAATGGCTCCCTTCTCTTCAGGGTAACAGTCAGCGTCCTTACAGTGGCCACGGCGCCCTGCACAGTCGGGCCGCTGCGACGGACCTGACTTCCTCTTCTACTCTCTCCCCTGGCACGAACTCTGCTCCAGCTGGGCTGGCCTCTGCTATTCCTTTAACAACCGGACACCTTCCTGCCTCAGGACCTTTGTATGGGCTGTTCCCTCTGCCTAGAGCACTGTGAGCCTAGGTATCAGCTCCCTCACCTCTAACGCCTCCCAATAACCCTATAGGTAAGGTATTATAATTATTATTTCTATTTACAGATGAGGAAACTGAGGCTCAGAGTAGTTAGGTCCCTTGCCCACGTATAGGTAGTTGGGATGCCATGAAATCCATATTATAGATCTCGGAGGAAGGCCCAAGATATGGTGGAATAGGTAAACGCTATGCCTGCCGCCTCCCATAGTCAAATTAAAGTTACAGCTAAATTACAGAACAATCAACCTCGAGAATCATGTGAAGGTTAGCTGAACAGAACCCCCTATAACTTACGGATTTAAAGAAGAGGCCACATCGAGGCTGCCCTTAAAAAAAAACACAAAAAAAAACCCCAAGAATCCCAATTTCATAGGAGATACTCAACGCTAAAACTACCCTTTTTTCCCAATGGACGTTTTTTCTTTCAGATGATGAGGTGTCAGAAAAAGCTGGGCCCTTCTGGATGTTTGTTGACTGAAAAATAATGATTAATAACCACAGTACCTAAATTATAAAGGGCTCACTCTTGTCGGGCACCGCATTTCATCTTATCGAATTCTCACAATAACCTGACGAAGCCCCCGTTTCAGGATGAGACGCTGAAGCTTGGCAGGTTACGTACACTCGCCTGAAGTTACCCATGAGGCTGGGGGCCTGATCGCAGGTTAGCGCCCTTGACCTCCACCCATCTTGCAGGGGGCAAATCTTCTCAGCTGTATTTTAGGACACGTGCACACACCACCTGACAACAGGGCCCGGCAGGCGGGGGAAAACGAGGTCGTCGGGTGACATCTGCCCACACAGGCAGGATGGTCATTTGTTCGTTTATTCATTCAGCAGGACTCCTCTGTGCCAGGTATCCTCTGTATCAGGGGGCCCAGGGAGAGTCAGACTTGTCCCTGCACCCTCGAGGGGCTCAGAGCCTGGTAGGGGAGGCAGAAGCGTGGACGCATGATTTTCATGTCCCCAACGCTGTAACTGAGGTGCAGACAGAGGGCCACAGTCAGTGAAATCTGAGAGGGCTTCTCCAAGGAGGGGACATTTGGGCCTTGAAGCATGAGTAGCGGAAATGATCTGGATAAACGGAAAGGGCTGTCCCAGCAGTCACAGCTGCTAATATTCACTGGGGGCTTTCCAAGTGCCAGGAGCTGGCCAAGGTGTCTCACCCGTATTAACTCACAAACCCCAGGGTGATGAGTACTATTACAGTTCCATTTTACAGGTGAGGAGTCTGAGACAGAGAGGTTAAGTAACTGGTCTAAAGTCACACAGCAGTTAATGGACCGGGTCTGAGACAGAGAGGTTAAGTAACTGGTCTAAAATCACACCGCAGTTAATGGACTGGGACCAAGAGGGTGGAGGGTGGATAGCGAGGGGAAGGGGGCTGCAGAATTGGGGCCAGCTCTGGGGTTTGCCTGTCCTCTTTAAGAACACTCTGGCTTTGTGGCCACTCCCAGGCTCTGTCCCTAAGAGTTACACATCTAACAACTCCTGACAGCCAACATTTCTGAGCACTTACCATGCTGTACCAAGCTCTGGACTTGGTCTTCTCCTGTTGTATTCAAGCTTTACAACATTGTGACAATAAGGACACTAACAATCCCCACTGCATAGGAGAAGGAAGTGAGGCTCTGAAACGCTCAAGAACTTGCCCACGACGACGCAGCTAGGGAAGGAACAGGGCTGGGACTGTACCCTGGCCTCGTCACCCACAGAACCCACGGAGTCTCCACCCTGCACTGTCGCCTTCCCACCCACGTTGCTGGAGGGGTGCTTTCGAACTGTGTGGAACCAGACCCACAGTAACCAATACGTTTAGACATGTACACACAGGCACGCATAACTGAAATGTAAGTTTCTGAAACAATACTTAATCTTACTACAATAGTTAATCTTACTACAGACACCACATCACTCTGAGGTCTCTATTCTGTTCTCTTCATTACAAAAAAAATGCTTTTGACTCAGAGATCCCACTTCCAGAAATTTATCCTACAGATATACCCACATTTGTAAGAAATGTGTACAAATAAGGTTATTGATTGGAAAAGGAAAAGATTCAAAATAACCCAAGAGTCTAATAACATCTAAATAATTGATGCTATAACCACACAGCGGGATATTATGTAGCCAGATAAAAGAACAAGGCACTGACTGGGAACATCCCAGAATATACCAGTAAGGTAAAGACAAACAAGACACATAATAGAATGTAAGAGGTGGGGCGAGTGGTGTGTTCTGATTTGCTTGTAGCTGCATAAGGAAACACGGGAAGCATATAGAAGAAACGAAAAAAAGTGGTTTCCTGCCCACTTGGAAGTTTCCGGAATCTTTTGCTATAGTTAGCCCTGGGGGATCAGGGTTGTCAGGGGGAAGACATAGGAGTGCCACTCTCAGGGAAGGCCACGCCGTGAGGTAACACTTTTTGTACCAATTGGACGTATGAACCATGGAAGTAAATGTTAAAATTTAAGAGGCAATAAGAGGTGGCTATGCTCCTCTAAGTTGATTTCCGGGGTGCCCGCCAGGCCCCGCCGGTGCTCACTTACCCAGAGCTGCCACGATGAGGAAAAAGGAGGCTGCCACGAGGAAGACGACGTCAGGCTTGGTGTAGGACAGCAGCTTCTGCAGGGTGGCCCCGGATGCCTGCTCAGGCGGCGACCGGTCCTCCCCAGCGAAGCCCTCGGCCTCGGCGCCTGCCCCCGGCTCAAGGGCCTTGGCATTCGGCTGCACCGTGGACAGCAGCCACCACAGCAGGAAGGAGGCAGCGAGTGAGATGTAGGTCCACACGAAGAGGGCCCAGAACCACGGGTCCCGGACCGGCTTGCGGACCTCGGAGAAGAGCAACAGCTTCACCATGGTGTAGATGCCCGCGAAGAGGCACACGAGGGCGATGACCGTCCGCGAGGCCCGCAGCCGCCGGGGCCCCAGGGCGCTGTTCTTGGCCACGCCGATGGTGGCCCCCAGCAGCAGGCAGCTGCGGTACAGGCAGGCCGCCCAGAGGTCCAGCACCGAGTCAAAGATGTTGAAATGGCGGATGTCCTCCAGCAGGCTGCGGTCCAGGTGGCTGAAGACGTAGATGGTCGTGGTCATGCCAACGTCCGTGCTCATGAAGGCCAGGGTCGCCACCACCGCCTTCCACAGCTGCATCCTGCTGGCTGGCGGTAGGCAGGTGCCGAGGGGCAGGCTCTAGCTCACGGGGACAAGGCCATTCATCGTCTGCAGGGCGAGGCCGGACCTGTCAGGGCAACAGGGCGAGGAATTAGGTTTGCCACTTGGCTATAGCAGGTTTGGAGAGGCGCTTCTCCGGGGCAGAAGCGGGGCTGGGCTGGGCTGGGCTGTGCCTCTGAGCGCTGCCTCTTAACTTGAGTCTGTTCCTTTCTCTCCCAGGGTCTTTATTGCCCCTTCTGCAAAATGGCCGAAGCTCCGGAATCCCCAAGTGGAGGGGGGAGGCATGGAGAAACAGGAGGGGTGATTCTGAGTAGAGACTGGGGAGGGGACCAGCCTGAGAAACCCTCTCTCCCATAACTCTGGTGCTCAAACCAAGGCAACTGACCTCCTGTTTGGGAGTGACAGAAGCCCCACACAACCCCGCGAGGCTGGTGCATCCACATTCCCGTTTACAGTTGGGGAAACTGAGGCACAGAGAGGCAAAAGCATGCACCCCGTATCACTCTGCCAACAAAGGCCCAAGCCGAGACTTGAGCTAACATGTGAAGGATTCCAGAACCTGACTCTCAATTTCTGCATCGCCCGCACACAGCGGGGCCACAGTAACACAAGCAAACAGTTGTGTGACATAGCCCTTCCTATGAACTCAGCCCCTCACATACACCAGGTGCTTTATATGCGTTTGCTTATTTAATCCTTCCGACGACTCCGTGAGATTCGCACTATCATCATCCCCATTAGCAGATGGAGAAGCTGAGACCCAGAGAAATTAATAACTTGCCCAAGATCACACAGTTGGTAAGTAGCAGAGCTGGGATTTGAACCCAGGACTGTCTGGCTCCAGAGTCTAGGCTCTAAACAGCTAAGCTAAAACGCTTGTCAATATAACAAGTGTTAACAGGGAGTGTTCATCAAAGGAAAAAAGAGTCTAGACCAGAGGGGCTCATCCAAGCAGAGTTGGTGGCAATGACAACAATGACAATGACAGCAACAGAAGTAACAACAGCTGACACTTATGGAAGTGAACGTGTGCCTGGCAGTATTCTAAGTGATTTACAGGCATTAATCCTCACAAGAATCCTATCAGGTGGGTTCTTTTATTAGCCCCATTTTACCGTTGAGAAAATCGAAGCACAGAGAGGGTAAGTGACTTGCCCCAGGTCACACAGCTAAGAAGGGGCAGAGCTGGATGTGAACCCAGGCGGTCGAGTTCCAAAGTCTGTGCTTTCAACTCCAAAACCCTAATCCTTCAAACAGCCTCTCTCTCCATGGGGTTGGCAAGACCCCTAACGATGCTCAGGAGGGGTCTGAGAGGCAGAAAGGAAGGACCCAGGGTGTGATCGTCCACAACCCTGGGCCCTGCCTTCACCCCAGCACTTCTAGGCAGACTCAAGTCTGCCCCAGAGGAGACGGTTGCCTTGTCAGCAGTTGCCCCTCCAAGGGAACCCAGGGCTGAGTGGGACCAAGGGTAGGGGAAGGGATGCGGGTTGGGGCCGGGAGAGGGACCAAGCAACCCCCTCCCAGGCCCCTTGCTCCACCCCCACCCCGCTGGGCTGCCAGCGCAGGCTCCTGCCTGCTGCAATGCAGAGGCCTCAGGGAGCCAGTGAGTGGGTGAGCGTGAGTCGGAGCCCAGAGAGGGATGCTCTTGGCCTGGTGCCCCACCAAGCCTCCTGGGCAGGCCAATGCCAGCTGCCCAGGCCCTGCCTGCCACCTCAGCTGCTGCTATCCTCTTGGTGGGCACAGGGAATCAATCTCTCAGCCCCCAGAAAGGAGCTGGGGTTCAGAAGTGGGACAGGAGGTGGATCTGCCAGCAACCAGCTCTGGGGCTTGGCTGGCTCTCCCTGTCCCTACTCCCAGTCACTGGCGAAGTTCCTTCCTGACACCCCTCCACTTTGGGTAATGTCAACCCCACTGGACAGCCACCCACCCGGGAGTCCCAGTTGTTTATCTTCACCGGAATAAACAAAATTTTGCACTCTAGCATTACAGACTCCCTGAACCACGTTTTACAGGCAGGAAAACTGAGGTCCAGAGAGGGAGGTGACAACGCTTGTCGAGGGTCACCCAGCAACTGGAGGCAGAGCAGCAATAGCACCAGGGTCCCCAGCTCCCAAGAGCTGAGTTTTCTACTCCAGGCTGATGGAGCAGAACCAACTCGGGTCGGGTTACAGCTCTAGGAGGGAACAGGCTAATCTCTTATTTTTAAAGTTATTAAGCAGGAGGATGAAGGGGACAAGACCATTGGGCTGCTTGGAGGTATGTCCCTGCTCTCCTTCTGCCTGATTTGGAGGACATAGCCGGGGTCGGCCAGGTGAAGTTGGAGGGCAAACTGTGGACACATGGATGACGTGTGTGGCCTGAGGGACAAGGACAACGTGGTAACCAGAGGCCAGAGTAGGCACTGCCCAGGGCCTGACACAGCCCTGGAAAACAGGGGCAACTCGCCTTGACCTCAGATGCTAAGGAATAGCACAGGATTAGCAAGCCACCCCATCCCCACAGGGGTCTTGTCAAAGGCTTTTCCTCCCAGGTGAAGAAATGCTGGTTGGGGCATCTCCAGCTGTCAGCTGCACAGAACATAATAAATAATAATTATCATAACCGCAACAGCTACCATTTATGGAGTGTTACTAAGCGCTAGGCAATGTGCTAAGTGCCCGGCACCACCCTGGGTGGGAGGCCCTCCCAGGTATCATCCCCACTGTACAGATGGGGATGTGGAGGCTTGGGGGAAATTCAGGGACATGCAGAGATCTGGCAAAGGCATAAAGGCTGAAACGTTTCACTCTCTGGATGGGCCCTGGCCTAGGGACCAAAAGAAAAGGGTGCTCAGTTCACCCCTGACTTGGCGAACTTTTCACCCCACAGTGGTCATTCATGGCCAGTGGTGGAACGGCCCATTCACTGCTTAGCAAACAGTGTTGACTGAGGCCAGTTCTGCCAGTTCTGTGGAATAGTGTGTCACCGTGGGTCTCCAGGGGCAGGGCCAGGACTGGGCTGGGCCCCTGCTGTTCCAGCCTGACTCCCACCCTTGCTGGGCCCACCACATGCCAAGCTGGGACTTAGGAAAGTTTTTTCGGGTAACTCGTGGCTCTGGGTGAGGCACACTGGGGAGCTTACCCTAGCCTTCCGACAATCTTCCTTTTGTCATCTTGCACCTGCCCCATCTGAAGCAGGGGACAGGGGACCAGCCTTTCTCCAGGGGGTGGGACAGTGGGCAGAGGGCAGGGAATCCTGTAAGACCAGCTTAAAGCTATCTTAATGAGCATCAGGCCTGGGGAGGGGGCACCTGTTTTAGCAGAGGCCCAGAAATAAGAGCGGGCCCCTGAGAAAGGCAAGAGGGGCATCGGCCCATCGGCCAGCTGAGGAGACTGAGGGAAAGGGTTTGCCAAGGTGGGCAGGCCCAGCAGGGCCCCGGGGCTTCTGCCACAGCCAGAGCTCAGGCTGTGTGGGCAGGCCCCGCTGTGAGGCATGGGGAGCCCTCAGAAGACACGCCAGTCTGAGCCTGGGGGAGGACAGCCATCGCAGGGTCCTCCCCCAAAGGCATCCCTAACCATTTTCCAAGAGACAGCGGCACCGCAGGGGTTAAAAAAAAATGCAACATTTGCCCTGCGGGCGTGGAGAGGATTCTGCAGGGATGGATGGGGGGTGGAGCTTACGGGCGTGGGGGTACAGTGATAGGGCCAGAAAAGCTCCCAGGAGGCTCCCACCTTCACTGGAGATGCCTACTCCACCCCCGGGGCAGGGGGACCCAGACGCCCTCCAGCCTGTGCCCCGCTTGGCATCCAGGCCTGGAAAGGACCCGGGTCGGGGGTGGCAGACACCGCATTCTTACCTGTTACCTTACCTGGCATCAGGTGAGCCGTGTGGAGGGGGCGCAGCGGGCTCGGGTCTTCAGGGGCGCAGGCTCCGCGCAGCTCATTGGAGACAGCTGGGCGCTGAGCTAGCTCGGCTCCTCGGGCCGCTGCTCTCCACCTCCGCCTCGGCTGCGCCTTGACAAGGTCGGAACCGAGCCGCGCTGGCGCCTAAGCCAGCTGACTGGCGGGGCGGGGCCTCTCGACGGGGCGGGGTCTCCTGGGGGCGTGACCAGAGCTAGCCGCCTGCCCACCTGCGGCCAGCCCCGCCCCCATCTGCCCAGCCAGGCCCTCCGCGCACTGAAATGGCCTCACTTTCTGGGGACCTACTCTTTAACGGGTCTTTTTCTTTGAAGGTGGGGGTTATCCCATTGTGATCCTCATTCATTCACTCATGCACTCACTCATTCATTCAATAAATATTTGTCCAGCCCCTACTATGTGCCGTGCACCATTCTAGGCGTTTGAGATGTGACGTTCAACGAAACAAGGCCCCTGCCCTTCTGGAAATGACAGTCTAGTGAGGGGGTCAGGCGATACACATAACACATAAGTACATTATATGTGTTGGAAGGGAATACATTTTATGGAGAAATACAAAGCAGAGTAGTGGGACTTGGGAGAGGGGAGGCAGCGATATGTACTGAGTGATTACTAGGTGCTAGATGCTAGGTGCTGGGTGCTCAGAATCCTGCCACGTGTAGAAAAAAAGACAGAAAACGCCCATCTTTTTGAAGTGGGGGGAGACAGAAAATCAATGAGTAAACACATAGGGTAATATCTGGGAGTGATAAGCGTTGTAAAGGAAATAAAACTGGGTGAGGCAATGGCAAGTGCCATGGGAGGGCTCTCTGAGAAAGGTAAGGGGTGAGAGGTGAGAAGGCGAAAGCCCCGGAGTCATCTGGGGGAATAGCATTCTAGGCAACAGGAACTCCAAGATGAAGGGCTCGTGGGTGGGAACTCGCCTGGCCATTGGAGGAACAGGAAGGGACCAGTGTAGCCTGAACCAAGAGCTCGGGAGAGGGGGACAAGGCCCAGGGGGGCAGCAGGGTGGGGCACGATATGTCCACATCCCTCTGTCCTTCAGTCAGAGGTTTAAAACAGCCTCTGCTACTCACATGGCACAGTCTTCTTCAAGGGGAATTTGGTAAAGTTCAGAATTTATTTATTTATTTTTTGTTTTGTTTTTTGTTTTAGCTGAGCCATCCTGCTACCTGTTGGCAGCTCAGCGGTTGCTCAGCTCGGGCTGGACTCGAACCGCTGTTGCTCAGAGCTCAAACTCTTGAGTGAGCTCTTAACCAACTGAGCCACTCGGCCGGCCCAAGTTCAGAATTTAAAACATACTTTTTTTTTTTTTTTTGACCCAGTAGGATTTTCTTCTATAGCTAGACTGGTGGAGGGGAGCAAAGATACTAGTTTGCAGATAGTTACTGTAGTAGCAAAAGTCTGGAAATAACCTAAATACCCTTCCCTAGGGAACTGGCCAAATAATTGTAGAGCATCGCTCAACAGGGGAAAGAAATCTATGTACCTATTCACTACGTGGGACAATTAAGTTTGCCAACATGTTGCAACGATGTTGCTAACCTTTTTTTGATATCAGAGGGATTATTTACTATGAATTTGTACCAACTAGACAAACAATTAACCAAGTTTCCTATTTGGAAGTGCTGAAAAGGCTGTGTGAAAAAGTTAGACCACCTGAACTTTTTGCCAACAATTCATGGCTCTTGCATCATGACAATGCACCAGCTCACGCAGCACTGTCTGTGAGGGAGTTTTTAGCCAATAAACAAATAACTGTATCGGAACATCCTCCCTACTCACCTGATCTGGCCCCCAATGACTTCTTTCTTTACCCGAAGATTAAGGAAATGTTGAAAGGAAGACGTTTTGATGACCTTCAGGACATACAACAACAGCTCTGATGGCCATTCCAGAAAAAGAGTTCCAGAATTGCTTTGAAGGGTGGAGTAGGCGCTGGCGTCAGTGCATAGCTTCCCAAGGTGAGTGCTTCAAAGGTGAACGTAGTGATATTCAGCAGTGAGGTGTGGAGCACTTTTTCCAGGATGAGTTCACGAACTTAATTGTCCGGCCTCATATATACAACATTACATAAAGGTATGGAATGACCTCCTTAAACGTACTGAGTAAAAACAAGGGACAGAATAAAATACGTTACTGTTTGTGCAAAAAGAAAAGCAAATATATGATTGTACCTGAAGAACATATCTTGAATGGATTATCCAAAAGTTTGAGTGACTCAGAGCTGGGTTCAAATCCAGGCTCTGTCATTTCTGCTGTGTGAAAATAGCCAACACAATAGTGAAGGAGAGAAAAAAAGTCAGAGAGGACTGACACTACCTGAGTTCAAGATTTACTCTAAAGTTACAGTTATCAACACAGTGTGGTACTGACCAAAGAAGAGGCAGATCAATGGAGCAGAATAGAGAGCCCAGAAATACAGCCATATAAATATAGTCAACTGATCTTTGACAAAGGAGCAAAGGCACTACAATGGAGCAGTCTTTTCAACAAACGGTGCTGGAAAAACATCCACACGCAAAAAAAAAAAAAAAAGAAGAAAAAGCAGCAGCTACACACAGACCTTACGCCTTTCCCAAAAATTAACTCAAAATGGATCTCAGAGCTAAATGTAAAACGCAAACTATAAAACTAGAAAATCACATAGGAGAAAAACCTAGATTTTCTTGAGTATGTTTGATGATTTTTTAGATACAACACCAAAGGTACGATCCATAAAAGAAAGAATTGATTAGCTGGACTTCATCAAAATTAAAAACTTCTGTTCTGTGAAAGATACTGTCAAGAGAATGAGAGAACAAACCACAGGCTGGGAAAAAAAATATTTACCAAAGATATATCTGAAAAAGGACTGTTAATCCAAAAGATACATAGAACTCTTAAAACTCAACAAGAAAACAAATAACTTGATTAAAAAGGAGGCAAAAGATCTGGACATACACCTCACCAAAGAAAATATACAGGGCTGGCCGAGTGGCGCATTGGTTGGGAGTTGGCTTGGGACACCAGCTCTGAGCAGCAGGGCCCCGGTTCCGATCCCACAGAGGGCCAGTGACACTGCCCTCTACAGCTAAGATGCTGAATAATAGCTCGACCTGGAGCTGGGTTGCCGTGAGTAGCCGGCGATGGCGTAGGCTGCAGCCCCTGCTGCAGTGGGCTGCTGTAAGCTACCGTGAGCTGCCGTGAGCGGCCGGCCAATGGCCAGCAAGCGACTGCCTCACCCAGGAAGAGCGCAATGATAATCCTAACATGGGCCAATGAAGTCCACAACTAGACTGAAGAACAAAAGGACAGCAACTTGTCTGTTCCCCTCCCCCGATTCCCAATAAAATCTTAAAAAATAAAAAAAGACAATATACAAATGGCAAATAAACATATGAAAAGATGCTCAAGGTCTTATGTCATCAGGGAATTGCAAATTAAAGCAACAAGATACCACTACATACCTAACAGAATGGCCAAATCCAAAACACCAACACAGCCAAACGCTGCCGGTAACGTGGAGCAACAGGAACGCTCATTCATTGCTAGAGGGATGCAAAACGGTACAGTTACTTTGGAAGATAGTTTGGCGGCATCTTACGAAACTAAACATACCCTTAACCATATAATCCAGCAATCACGCTCTTTTGTATTTACCTAAATGAATTGAAAATTTATGTCCACAGAAAATGGAATATTATTCAGTGCTGAAAAGAAATGAGTATCAAGCCATGAAAAGACACGGAGAAATCTAAAATGCTTACAACCAAGTGAAAGAAGCCAGCCTGAAAAGGCTACACACTATGGAGACATGAAAAGATCAGTGGTTACAAGTGGTTATGGAGGACCAGGGTAAGACTAGACAGATCACAGAGGATTTTTAGGGTGTGAAACTATTCTGTATGCTACAGGCGGTGGTGGCTACATGTCATTATATATTGTCAAAAACCCCAGGATGTACAACACCAAGCGTGAACCCTAAGGTAACACCAAGAGTGAACCCTAAGGTAACAACAAGAGTGAATCCTAAGGTAAACTATAGACTTTGGGTGACAACAATGTGTCAGTGTGATTTCATCGATTGTTACAAATGTCCCCCTCTGCTACTGGGATGTTGTTGTGGGGGAGGCTGTGTGTGTGTGTGTGTGTGTGTGTGTGTGTGTGTGTGGCAGGGCAGAGAGTATATGGGCAATCTCTGTACTTTCAGCTCAATTTTTCTGTGCATATAAAACTGCTCTAAAAAATGAGGTATGTTAAAAAGCGGTTAGAATGGTGGAATTTATATTATGCATATTTTACTGCAATAAAAAAGAGAAGAATGCTCATAGCAGCTTCATTCATGACATCTCCAAACCGGAAACGGTGCAAATGCCCATCAACTGTAGAATGGCTCAGTGAACGGTGGAATGGTCCCCCAGTGGAAGATTATGCAGCAAGAGAAAAAGAACAGTCTGCTGCTACACACACCACAGATGAATCTCAAAAACAAAGCACTGTGTGCAGGAAGCAGTGTACAAAGTAGTGATACTATACAATTTTATTTGTATCAAAGTCAAGTACAGGCAAGACAGATCTTTGCTTTTAGGACCCTTGGGAGATGGGTAGTGACAGAGGGGACATGGAGAGTGGGGGATGGGCTTCTGTGAGGCTGGACTGTTCTGCTTTGGATCTGGGTGCTGATTACATAGGTGTCTAGTTTGTGAAAATTCACCAAGATGTACACTTACGATTTGTGCCCTTTTGGTACCGGTAGTACATGTTAACTCAAAGGAATGTGGTATATACACATATGTACATATACATACACACACGCACACATATATGTGCCCCTCTGGAACCAGACAGAAGGATGAGTGTTCTAATTCTCACAATGTTTATGACCCTAGACAGGCCCCTGAACTTTACGGAGCCTCAGTTTCCTCATCTGTAAAATGGAGATAATGGAAATACCTCATGAGCTCAACAAAAATATGCCACTGCTGGCTGGCAGTCACACTGATTTGTGCTTACTGTTAATATTCTTCTTCCTGCCATTCTCTTTGGTGACTGAACCCAGGCTGGGGCAGGGTGGGGGCGGGGACACTGTTTCCAAGGAGGAGGAGGGCCCTGGGGAAGGCCAGTGCAGGCTGACAAGCAGAACACGCTCATCTTGCAAACTGCTGTAAAGGGAGAAACTTGACCGGGTGAGCTGGGGGAAGGCTGCATGAGCCAGGCCTGCACAGTGGCAGGCTGGAGAGCCCGCCTGCCCTGGGCCTCCCGGGGGAGATAGGCAGTTAGCCGTGTGCTGAACGTCAAGCTGGGGAAATGATCTTTTCCTGGATAGCAGGGCCCTTTACTATCGCTGGGCAATCAAGACATCCATGAAACTTTAAACACCTTCTCAGGCCCCACAGCTCTGGGCCAGTCTCCCCCTTAAGGAAGACTGGTCACTTTATAAGTCTTGGGCTGGGCCCATGGTCCCCATGGCCCAGTAACCTTGATTTCATGCCTGAATTGAAGAGAGCCATGGAGACCTGGCTGTAACTTTATGAACCCAGCAGAGTCAGACTTGGGTTCCACTGCAGACTATGGAGTCTGCGATGGCGCTTATGAGCTGTGTAACCTTGGGTGGATCATTCAACTTCTCTGACCCTCATTTTCCATATCTGTAACACGGGGATAGTTCCTATGTCATAGGGTTTGTTGTGAGGATTAAACAGCTTCCCTGTGCACAGAGGGTAAAATCCAAAATGTTAACTATGGCCTCCCATGCCCTGTGATTTGGCCCCAATACCACCAGGCCCCGTTCCCTATGGTTCACCCTTTGAAACGCCCTGCCCACCGCACAGCCTCTGCGCTTTCAGTTTCCCTGCCTACAATCCTCTCCTGCCAGATCTTGCTGCAGCAGTTAGGACTCAGCTGAAATGTCACTCTTTGGAGGGACTCCCTGTCCCCTGTCTAAAGAGGACACCACGAGGTACTTGCCATCCTATCACCCACTTTATCTCGTAGCACTCACAACTGAATGAAAATGACTTGATCGTGTAGTTGTTTCCTTCCTTGCTTGTCTCCCCTGCCCCCCACCTTGACTGAAAGCTTCAGAAGGGCAGGGACCTTGTCTGTCACTCAAAACATACTTCCAGGGCTGCCAGAGTGGCTCAGTTGGTTAAGAGCTCGCTCAAGAGTGCGAGCTCTGAGCAACAGGGTTGCCGGTTTGATTCCCGGCCCGAGCTGAGCGCCACTGAGCTGCCAACAGGTGGCAGGATGGCTCGGCTAAAAAAACAACAAAAAAAACCCCCACACTTCCACATGCACACCTCACACACTTGTAGACACACTCACACATTCATAGCCATACACTCAGGAGGGTCTGACAGCCCTGCCCAGTCAGTGTGAAAAGCAATCAGGCTGTTGGTGTATGCTTTGCCCAGGGAGCAGGGGCCCACCCCTGGCCCCCCAAGGCACTGGGGACAGGCGGGGAGACTTTGATGGCTGGAGCCTTGGACCCCCAAATGAGCTGATAGAGACAGCTGGGGAGGACGGCCTGGCACGGTATCGTGGAAAACGAAGGTCTCTCATCGCCCTCTGGGCTGTGGGGTCCCTTGTGTGGGCCTCCGAGCTCAAGTTGCCATGAGAAGAAAGGAACAGGGCTGTGCCTGCCTGTGTGAGTGTGAGCAGGTGTGACTTGTGCGAGTACGTGTGTGAGGCTGTGCATGTCTGAGTGTGCGATACTGGGCGTGCAAATACCAGTGTGTGTTGATGGCATGTGTGGTTGCATGTAAATGTTAGCATGTACGTATGTGCTGGAGTACATGTATGCATGAGTCACATGACTCACATACATGTGACAAGCACAAAGAGAAAAATCAAATTCCATCAGTGTCACCCTCACCACTGAACCCCCATTGTGAACCGGGAACTCAGAGGTCAGACTGCTGGGTTCAAACCCTATATTTGTTCGTTACTGGTGATTGAGCTGGGGCAGGTCACTGCACTTCTGAACCTGTTTCCCATCTGTAACATGGTGCTATAACAAGTACCCAGCTCAAATATGTGCTGTAGGGATGAAAGGAGACGGGGTGGTGGTGGTGATAGATCCACAGGTACAGCAGAGAGAAGGCCTGGTCAGCAGTTGTCATTTGTAGTTAGTCACCTGTTTACCTGGAGTAAGGGCTGGAGTCTTGGGGCCCCAGAATCTTCCTCCCTACCCCCATCCCCGCACCATGCTGAGCTGTGGAGGGAACTCTAGGGCAGGCAAGGGGCAGTTCCAAGAAACACGACTTGCTTCCTTGCTCCACGCGTTGCTTTTCCCATCTCAGTAATAGGGTTGTCTTCCATGCTTCTTCACAGAGCTTTGCAGAACTGGGCCTGCGGGGTGCATGACGGGGTCCCAGAGGCAGGGTTTGTGTGTGCTGTGATAGGTCTCCCCGAGGTTGCGACCCACGCTCTGTAAGACAGAGGAAGACTGCGCGGTGCAGAAAGCGACCCTATTCATGGGGGTGTGGCCACGGGAAACCACTCCCCATTCACCGCCCACATTTGAATGGTTCGGGAGCGCCACCGGAAGTCACGTCCGACGGAGTGTTTTCGTGGAGACACTCACTGGGCAATCGGCGAATTCTGGTGGCCGTGGCAACCGGAGAGCGGAGCAGGGACCTAGGACAAATACTAAATGCAAGCTCAGACGCACAGAACAGGATGGTTCATAGCAGTTGGAGGAAACGAGATAGGACCGCAGAGCGCCTTCACCTGTCCTCGTGGGGTTGGCTGGTTCTTTTCAAAAGCTCCGAGCAGAAAAGGGAGACTGCAAAGTCTTGGGGTTCCGAGTCCCTGCTTCGCGTCCGTGAAGGTGACTTTCACCTATCTGTAAAGTGGGGCGATTAATCTCCGCCTCATGAATGGGGACACTGTGAGGCGGAACTGAGAAGGCCCCACACCGGCACTGGAGCATCTTTCTGCACCGCAGACCGTTTACTGGGGCGGAGTCTTCGTTCTTTTCTGCGCTTGGAAATTTGGAGCGGACCCTTGACTGGTTTCCCCGCCTCCCCGGACCCCTTCGGAGAGGGGCGTACCCGGAAGTGCTCCTACGGAATCCGGCGGGCAGTGCTCGCCTCTTCACCATGGCGACGGCCCCGCGGCGCTTTTTCCGATGCGCCTGCTTCTGCTCTGAGAACTTGTACGTGGCGCGCTACGGGCTGCATGTGCGCTTCCGGAACGAGGAGCAGCTGCGCCAGGACTATGGCCCTGTGAGTGGCCTCCATCGGCTCTGCGGAGCACGGGCGGGGAGGGATAGTAGGGGAGGGACCCTTGTCCCGCGGTCGTTTGCTTCGCCCGTGGCGCGCACCGCGCGTGCTTCGATCTGACAACAAGAATGACTTCACCTCTCAGTGCCTCGGTTTTCTCACCTTAAATAGGGATAACTACCTCCTTAGCGAGGTTGTCATGAGGAACGAACTAACATACATGTAAAGGGCTTAGGGCGGGGCCTGGCTTCGTGCTTAACATGCTTATCGCATTTCACCCTCGATGATCCTGTTAGATCGGGGCTCTCATCTCCATTTTAGGAGGGGAAACTGAGGCTGAGATGTTAAGTGACTTGCCCAGGGTCACACAGACCTTTTTGCTCCCAGATCCTGCGCAGCAGAGGCTGCGTCAGCCCCAAGGACTTCCAACAGCTGTTAGAAGAGGTAACACTCCCGACCCTCCGCTGCCCCCTACACACCCAGCCTGGCCCTTCCGTTTTAGATTTGTGTCAGCAGTTTGAGGGCTCTCCCAGCTTCAGACCTGCCAGTCCCAGGTCCCTGAGGGGCTCCTTAAACCCTCCGCTCCCACTTCCTGTCCCCACTCACCGCAGCACCTGGGTTCTGGCACCAGAAAAAGAGAAAGAGGAAAATGCCAAATTGTCTGCTTCATGCCCTTCTGGGATGAGAAACTTGGGCTCAAAGAGGGGAGTCACTTGCCCAAGGTTTCACAGCAGCTGGGGCTGAGGTCCCTCCCAGGGCTGCCAAGCTCCTGGCTATCCCAACCCTGAGCCTGCTTAGGCTGGCCCCAGGGCTGCTCGGCTCCCTCCTTGTTCCTCACCTGGGGGTGAGTGTGGGAAGCTTCTCAGGAGAGCCCTCTGCAGCCTCTGGGACACAAGACTTGGTTGGGACTCTTCCCCTCGCTGAGTGGGCCCAGCTGGTTGAGGTGCATCTAAAGGCTCTCCTCCCAGCCATGCTCAGGCTGGTGCAGCCCAGAGTGGGATGGGCCCCCTTCTGGAAGGAGTTCCCTTCAGCTCACAGCTTGGCACCTGCAGTCGACCCTGCCCGCGTCAGGAGTCGAGGGAGACTTGGCTGTCAGCCTGGGCCCTGCTCTGGCCTTCCTGAGCCTCAGTTTCCTCGTCTGTACAATGGCCTTGGGAGGTGGGGGGTGGGGGAGGCCCTGTCCTGGTAAGCAGGCCCTGTGCCACCCCAGCTTGAGCAGGAGGTGAAGCGGCGGCAACGGCTGGGGCAGGAATCAGCTGCCAGAAAAGCCCTCATCGCTAATTCCTACCGCCCGGCGAGGCCAGAAATCTACAACGCGCTGCAGGTACCCGGCAGGGGCAGGTTACTGGGAGGAGGAGGCATCCAGGCTGGAGGGAGGCGTGGGGGGCTGCCTGTCCCACAGCTGGTGTGTTTTGCCCCTAGGATGTGGTTCTGGCCCCCGAGTTCCTGGCTGCATCTGAGTACAGCACATTGCCGGGCGCAGACCTCAAGGGCCTGCTCCAGCGGCTGGAGACAGTATCGGGTGAGGTCTGGGCCCCGTCACCTGACAGGACTAGAGGGTGTGAGACTGGGGTCCCTCTGCCGATCCTGTCTGCCTCCAAAAACCAAACCATCAGGAGCTAGAGAGTACAGGGGCGAGGCATCTGCATTCACTCACTCACTCGCCCAACACGTAGTTATTGAGTGCCTTGTACCAAGCGTGAGCCAGCTGGGGATGACTGAAGAGCTTAACGAGGACAACTGAGACAGGTATAGGCTGGGCTTAAGGGATCAGCAAGGAATGGCGAAGGACACCCCCCAGGGCTAACAATAGTGGGGAGCAGTTCCCGTCCCTAGACCTGAAGGAGTGGGCAAGAGTGAGTTTCTTGAAGCTGTTACAACCTAGAGCTGTAGGAGGGGCTGCCAGACAGCCGCCACCATAGCCTTGAGCAGAGGCGCACAGCCATGCCCCACTCCGAAATGCTCTCCGCCTGCCCGATGTCCTGCCTGGGTCTCCCTGTCCTGCCTGGGTCTCCCGTTGACTAAACCCAGCAGGAAGTTCCAGGCCAGGGAGCCTTGCAAGTTCCCTCGTCCCTGTTTCCTCATCTGTGAAATGGGAGCGATAATCCCACTCATCTCGAAAGTTGTGCTGGTCAGTGAGAGGGGTACATAGCAAGTGTTTTTCTAGTCTTACGATTACTGTTATCCCGGGTTGGGGGCATACCGTGGGGAGACAGATAGAAAAGCTGCTCCCCTTAGGGAACCTGCACCCTGTTGGGAGCACAGGGTGGAATGTGGAATGGAATCCCGCTCCCAGCTTCGGGGGGCCCCCCCGCATTGCCTTCCACTTCCCAACAGTTGAGATTGTGCAGAGGCTGGTGGGCCTGGGCCTGGGCTGTGAGTTGGCCAAAAGTATGTGTGTGGGGGCACACGAGCCCTGCACCCTAGGGGCATTGGTGCGTCTGCCAAGAAATGTTCCTATTTCCATTCTGAGCCTGGCCTTGCCCCACCAGGTCCCTGCGAGAAAGAGGAGCTTCTCTCAGCCTTCCTGTGTGGGAAACAGAGGCTCCAGGAGACATCTGAGTTGGGGTGCAGACTTTGGCGGCTTGTCGGGGGATGGATGGAGAGACAGCCTGAGGCTGGCTCTGTGGTGCTGGCTTTGCTCCATGGCTGGCCTGCTGTGTGTCTTTGAGCTAGTCCTTTCCCACCTCTGGGCCTCATCAGAACTCATGTCTGAGTGTGGAGGCTAGGCCTGTGGGCACCCGTGAGAGGCCCCAGGGACGAGCGGGGGGTCCAAGAATAGCATTTCCCCGCTGCACACATGGTACATCATTTGATCATCACAACAGCCCTGAGAAGGGAGTGCCCGCATTACCCCCATTGTACAGATGAGGAAACTGATACTGGGGGAAGGGAAAAGACATGCCCAAGCTCACACAGCTCACAATGGAGAGACTGAAACCCACACCGGAGCTCCCGGCCAACAAGACTGTCTGTTCTCCTGCAGAGGAGCAGCGGATCTACCGGTTGCCCGTTTTCACGGCGCCGTTCTGCCAGGCCCTGCTGGAGGAGCTAGAACACTTCGAGCAGTCGGACATGCCCAAGGGGAGACCTAACACCATGAACAACTATGGGGTGCGTGAGGCTCCACCTGGTGGGCCTAGGAGGCAGGGGCACCTGGGTCTGGGGAGACTTACCTGCAGTGCTTGCTGCAAACGAGCTGTGTGGCCCTCTCTGTCTGCAAAATGAGATCATGGAAGGATTGTTAGGAAGTTCAACAAGTCAGGGGACTCCCCCAGGGAACCAGGGTGAGGCCCCACCAGTTTCCCTGCCGACCCCTGGGGATCCCCTCCCAGGTGCTGCTACATGAGCTGGGCCTGGATGAGCCGCTGGTGACGCCACTGCGGGAGCACTTCCTGCAGCCGCTGATGGCCCTGCTGTACCCAGACTGTGGTGGGGGCCAGCTTGACAGCCACCGTGCCTTCGTGGTCAAGTACGCACCGGGCCAAGACCGCGAGCTGGGCTGCCACTATGACAATGCTGAGCTGACCATCAACGTGGCCCTGGGCAAGACCTTCACGGGGGGCGCCCTATACTTTGGGGGCTTCTTCCAGGTTAGTGTGTGTGACCCATGGGGCAGGACCTGGGGCAGCCGGGACTGCCCAGGCCTGAGTCCAGCTGTCTGCAGGCTCCTTCAGCTCTGGCCAAGCCCCTGGACGTGGAGCACGTGGTGGGCCAGGGCATCCTGCACCGGGGCGGCCAGCTGCACGGGGCCCGGCCCCTGGGCACTGGCGAGCGCTGGAATCTCGTCATCTGGCTCCGGGCCTCTGCTGTGCGCAACCGTCTCTGCCCCATGTGCTGCCGCAAGCCTGACCTGGTGGACGACGAGGGCTTCGGCGACGGCTTCACCCGAGAGGAGCCCCCCACAGTGGATGTGTGTGTGCTGACTTGAGCCTACTTGGGACCTGTGTGTGTGGAGGGCTCTGCCACTATGGGTCAGGTGGGGCAGAAATAAACTCCCCGCAGCCCTTGGCACTTCTTAGTTCAAAAGGACAAGCAGGCTTCTGGGTCATTTTTTCAGTAGTCAGGCTGGCTTAGGTCGGGTTTATTAGAATCAGAGCCTGAGATTCCTGTGCAAGTGGTTTATGGAGGGAATACCCTCAGGAGAAGGGCGTCAGGGAAGCAGGACAGGGCAGGAAGGAGCTGGACCAAGATGTGGGATTAGATGGCGTCTAAAATCAGGCCATTCCCACCAGAGCTCTGGGGCATGCATCTACCAATTTGCCTCCAGCATCAGTTATTGGCTACAAGGTGTGTGTGTGTGGGGGGGGGGTGGAGGGGGGCGAATAGCTTCCCAGACAGCCACCTCTAGGACAAGTGGCTCCCAGTGGCCAAAGGAATCTTCCTGAGAAACGTCCAGATGTGAGCTGTCAGCAGTGACATTACAGCTAG
>NW_017731478.1:1888553-1929061 GCF_001890085.2 Hipposideros armiger | reverse complement strand
TTTTTTTTGAGCTGCCCCAAAGACGGAACCTGGGGCTTCAGAACTAAAGGCAGCAGCGCCCCCACTTTGCAGCCGGACTGCCTCCCGAAGCACCGCCCAGTGCCGGAAGTCACCTCGCCGCCGCTTCCTCACGTGAAGGCCTGGTGCGGGGCGGGCGGTCCGGCCCTGTGGGCGGTTGAGGAGAGAACGGAGTAGTCCCGGGGACCTTCCTTAAGGCAGCGAGGCCGCGGAGGGCGCGGGGGTGGAGGGTAGGAGCGCACGGGAAGGGACTCAGAACGCACCTGGCGGCTGGGGATCGCGGTGGCTCCTGGGGAGCCGGAGCCGCGTGCGCAGGCGTGGAGCTCCCGAGCGGGGGCGGGTCCTTAAAGGGGCCGCAGGGGACGATCCGGGAGTCGGCGGAATCTCCGGGGTCCCCAGGGGTGGGAATGGGTGAGGATCGTGCGGTTGCGGCGGAGTCTCTCTTAAACCTGCCCCGGGGTGGGGTTGGGTACTGGGACCCCGAGGACCGTGGACCCCAGTCTGAGAGCCTCAGTTTAAGCGCATCTCCCCGTCTCCAGCCCACGACGCTATGGCTCACGTCGGCTCTCGCAAGCGCTCCAGGAGTCGCAGCCGGTCCCGGGGGCGAGGGTCGGAAAAGAAAAGGAAGAAGAGCTGTAAGGATGCTCCGAGGAGCTGTTCCGCGTCTAGATCCCAAGGCCGCAAAGCCAGCACCACCTCCTCCGGGGCGGAGGGTGAGGACCAGTGGGAATGGGCAAGGGGTGCTGGAAGTTCATGGGCGAAGCTGCAGGCCGCTGGGCGGGCTTCCTGGGGCCGGCTGGGGGGAATCGCAGTGGGCAGTAGAGAGGTGCAGAGCGCAGGACCCAGAATCCAGGGACCGGGCCGGCCCATGGAGTGTGGATCGCTTCATGGGAGCATTTCGTGATGCTTTTCGTGCAGCTGGGCCTGGGCCGTGGAAGTTTGGCCGCCCTGCTCCCGGTCACACAGTACCTGCGTGGAGCCCAGAAAGTGCCTCTGTCGTTGGCTTGAGCTTACACAGGCCAGAGCTTGGGGAGGAAGGCTTCCTTCTTCTCCTCCTGGCCTTCCAGCCTCACCTTCTCCCTGCATCACAGAGAGAAGCAAACACAAGGCCCGGAGGAGACCGCGATCCAGCTCCTCCTCCTCTTCTTCCAGCTCTTCTAGCTCCTCTTCCTCCTCGTCCTCCTCCTCCTCTTCCTCCAGCGATGGCCGGAAGAAGCGGGCGAAGCACAAGGACAAGAAGAGGAAGAAGAAGAAGAAAAGGAAGAAGAAGCTGAAGAAGAAAGGCAAGGAGAAGACGAAAGCGCAGCAGCCTGAGGCGCTGCCAGGACCCTCGCTGGACCAGTGGCACCGATCAGCTGAGGAGGAGGACGACGGCCCAGGTACTGTGCTGCCGGGCGTGCGGGCCGGGGAGGGGCCCCTCCCTGAGGCCTGACCACCACCGCCCGGCCATCTCTCCTTCCAGTCCTGACGGACGAGCAGAAGTCCCGCATCCAGGCCATGAAGCCCATGACCAAGGAGGAGTGGGACGCCCGGCAGAGCGTCATCCGCAAGGTGGTGGACCCCGAGACAGGACGCACCAGGTAGGGAGTGCTTGGCGAAGCCCCGCCTCAGCCCTGCACTCAGGAGGGGTGGTGGCTGCCGCTCTAAAAAGGCTAAGGTTGGGGAGAAAAGTAGTCACTTGTTGATGGGACGTTTCAGGTGGTTCCTCCATTGCCTAGAACAAGCAGTTGCAGGGGTCGCAAGGGCCACGAGGGTCCTCAAAGAGCCGTTGCTGGCTGATCTGATGGCAGAGCCCACCCGGCCACCTTTATCCCTGTCCCAAGGGTGGGAGACAGGGAGGCGTGGGGAACTGAGGCCTGGCACCCCTCTGCTGGGTGGCTGTGGTTCTGTTGCTCCTGCATTAGAGGCTCAGCCTGTCTTTCCCTCCTCCCCCAGGCTCATTAAGGGAGACGGCGAGGTCTTAGAGGAAATCGTAACCAAGGAGAGACACAGGGAGATCAACAAGGTGGGTGTCGCCCCTTTGCCCAGGGCTCACCCTCAGCTCTGTTTCTGATGTGTCCCCTCCTGTGTGCCTTCTTACCAGCAAGCCACCCGAGGGGACGGCCTGGCCTTCCAGATGCGAGCAGGGCTGCTGCCCTGAGGGCCCCGTTGGCCAAGGTCTGTGGACCGTGTCGGTGGCACGACAGGGTGGGCAGTGGGAAGCCCGATGGGTGCTGTTTGCCTCTTCTCCTGTGGACTGGGCTCTGGCTCAGCCTCTCTCTCAGATGCAGGGGTGGAGGACGGGGTCACTGTCTTAGTCAGCTCCCCCCATCTCCTGAAAGAGCGCACCTTCCCAGATATTAAATGTGCCCTGGTTGGAGATTTCCTGTGTTCTGTTGCTTTTTGTGCTGAGGGGTTGGGACGGGTGATCCTGGACCACCAGAGGACAATCAAGGGCTGCAGGAGCTTCTGGGGGAATCTGAGCTGTGCCCTGGTGGTCGTGCCCACAGGCCAAACCAGCCTCCTTTGTCCTGCGTATCCCCGGATCAGCCCGCCTGCAGTGACCCCAGCCTCCACCCCAGCCAAATCCCAAACCCAGAGACTTGGCTCTTAAACCTGAGTCCCTCAGGCGCGGACAGAGACTGCTGTCCTTCCGTGTTTAGTCTGCAGATGACAACAGTTGAGGGTCCTGGTGCTGAGGCCAGGAGTCCCGGGAGAGAATCCTGGCCCAGCGTACTAACAGTGTCCTCTGTAAAGCAGAGGCTCAGAGCACCCACATCACTGGGTTGTTGTGAGGATGAGCCAGGTTCACACCCAGGAAGGGGCCAGAAGGGGCCGGCACAGGGTACGGCCCCTGTGAGTGTCTTGGTGCTCCCGTGAGTGCAGCCGCGTTGTGTCCTGGGAAGGCCCTCCTCTCCCCACCACAGGCCAGGCTGGGCCTCCACTGCCACCCACTGCCCGGGTTGCTGGTGCAGTAACGACACCCAGAAGGAAGCCTTCCTGCTTCTTTAATTCGTGACAGACAATTACACTGTATACAGAGCACACTCAGGCCCGATGGTGCGGGGACAGCAACGGCGGGGGCGGGGAGGGCAAGTCAGGACACTGCTCACACATGGCCCAGACAGACAGACGGGAGGGGGCTGAGACGTGAAGACTGACGTGGCGGGCGGGCAGCTCAGGCCCAGCTGGGCAGGGGCTGGGGGCTCTGCTGAACCCCTCTTTAGGAATCAAAGAGAAGGCAGGGGTGTGGGTCTGGGGGCGGCAGGCTGAGGCTGAGTCCTGGGATTTGGGGGTGGGAGTGGGACTAAGGCTTCTACTCTAACAGGCCTGGGTGGGGGTGGCAGTCGGCAAGGCCTGCCTCACCCTTTGGTAATGACTGGTCAGGCCTGAGCCATGCAGCTCAGCACCCAACACTGTAAACATTTTTGGTATTTTTAAAGGACTCTGCCCTCCCTCTCTTAGTTTCTGAAACACTGGTGCTTCCTTAAGAGGAGACTGTGCCAAAGGAATCTTAAGGGTAGCAGGAAGCAGACCTGGGTACAGAAGAGGGATGTCAACAGGGAGGGTGGGCTGCCCGTCTCACCATCTATGGCTGAAGGCCCCTGGGAGAGGCCCAGGGGACTATTGCTGTTGTCCTTGGCATGGCTGGCGGCTGGGCAGGAAGGTGGGGAGCACGGAGCTGTGGAGGCGCTGTGTGCCGGGAGAGCCCGCGCCCACTGCCACATGGCTTCCCCCGGCCGGGAGGCCTCCCAGCCTTTATTGCAGGCGGGCCCGAGACTTCCAGGTGCTTCTCCGAATGGCTAGTCATCCAGGCGGTAGGCAAGATGGGGTGAGATGGGACCGATAGAGACGGAGGCACTGGCCACGGGCCCCTCGGCGGGGCTGTGATTGTCGGCCGAGTGATTTTTCCGCTGGGGAGCAGAGGGGGGGTCAGATATTGCACTTTTACTGCAACAGTTACATTAAAACTTGGTCCATAAAATAATTGTTGCTTTATACATAACGCCTGAAACAACAAAAAGCTACATCTTAAATAGGAATAAACCCTGAAGGTCCCATCCCTTCAGACGTTTTTCTCTGCACAAAATAAATAGCTTTCATTTTCTGTATAGACCCACTTTGGCGGAACATTTACACGACCCTTTGGCTGTACATATCTACACACGGGAAGAGGTTAACGTCAATCGGCGTGCCTCTCCAGCCCAGCCTATGAGGCTGAGGTCCTATCCAGGTCCGCAGCAGCTTGGACATGGAGCCTGGTCGCTGGACGGCTGTCCGAGACCAGGCAGGCTCCCCCACCTTGAAGAAGGTGGAGGAGAGGCAGAGGGGCTGCCCGGAGCCGAGCGCTACAGCTGAGATCGCCATCGGTTCTGAGGAGGGAGGGCTGACGCTCAGACCCAGCGTGCAGGACAGCGTGGTCCTTACCGGGTAGGAAATGAAGCCGTGGCTGCCTGCCTTGAAGCTAACGCCGGGAGTTGTGGCTTCTCAGATTCGGCATCAGAACGGAACTGGCATTTTAAAAACCTAAGTGTGTGCCCCACCCACCCCAGAGTAGAAATTCAGTGGAATTAACGGGTCAGGTGAGGCAGAGAGCCCACACCCCACTACGTGGGCAGGGGGCAGGGCCGCAGGACCCAGAACCAGGCTGGACTCTGTCACAGTGCTGGGTGTTTTCATGTGGAGGGGCTGCGCTTGGTACTGAAAGAGTTAAGAAAAGGAAGCAGCCAAGGATTGCTCAGTTAAAAAAACCTCATAGAAATCAGATTGGAGTAGAAAGGTGTAGAAATACGGATGGCCCGAGGCATGGGGCCTTGACTGGCAGGCGAGGAGGAAGAAGCAACCAGGCCTGGCCAGGCCCCGCAGGCGAGGCAGGGCTTCATGGGAGCCGGCTCTCTGAGCTAAACCGGCCTCACTGCCTGGGCTGTGCCCACAGCCGGAGATGATGCCAGGCCTGCGGCCTCACTGGGCTCCAGGTTGGGCAGGTGGGCAGGGTTCCAGGGCTGCCATGGCACTGGTGAGCCAGGTGGAGCTGCAGAAATTAAGCTATGGCCTTTCCTGCTTGCAGAAGGATTTGCCACCTTGGAGCCTTCTGCGTGGCAATCGGTCCAGCAAAAGTTGACTTTTCATGCATGTCAACGAGTCTGTAGCCACAGGAGATGGTAATGGGTCTCCACTCTCAAAATCAGTGCAAAACCAATGAGGTCAAAGAGTTGAGTAACTCAAGTTCACAAGAAGCTGCTACCAGGTGTGAAGGGACCTGGACGTCAGGGTGAACTATTGGCTGGGAGGTGGCAGGTTGGGCCCAGGCCTGGCGTCGGGATGCTGCGAGGTCAACGCAGGGCAAATGTCCAGAGAGTACCCTCCAGGCCAGTCCACGTGGGGGGTCCTGGTCCTTCTGTCCTGGGGCTGGTCGTCCTGTCAGCTTCCATGACAGGCGGGGAACCCCTCAGACCCTAAGACATGATGCAGGGCTGGGAGGGCTGTGTGTGGCACGGCTGGTGTCCTCCACTGGGTCCTGGGACAAGCTTGTCCGCAGCCGATGGCGTGTGCCCAGGCCAGCCCCCCCGGCGGGCTGGCCACCTGGCCTAGCACCATGGAGACCACAGCGCCTCACTAAGAGTGCCCTACTTGGGGCCCGGGGCTGCCCCCGACTCGAGCCGGCCAGCCATGGTGCGGCCCCAGCAGCCGGCTGCCACGCTCATGCTGCGTTGGCCCCGCTGCTCGCTGTCAGGCTGGCTCTGCATCCGCTCGTGCCGGAGGCCAGGCCCGCTGGGCTGGGCCGAGATGGTGCGGAGCAGGTGGTTCCGGGAACGCAGGAAGTCGCCCTGGCCGGGCAGGCCGAAGCTGCCCTTGCGCAGGGCCATGCGGGTGGCCGTGTTGCGGGCCGGCCGAGCCCGGTGGTTGTACTTGAGCTGGGCCAGGTGGGCCGCGTAGCCGTCTGTGATGAACTGCAGGGGGGGGCAGTGAGGGAGGCAGCTGTCACGGGGCCCGGCTCCCAGCCGGGGCTGCCCGCCTGTGCCGCCCACCGTGATGCGCCCACCCACCTGGCACTGCTGCTGCAGCTTCTTGGTGGGCCGGCCCACGATGTAGATCTGCATGGGGGACAGGCTGATGGCGCTGTACACCGCCACGTCCTTGGTGGAGCCATAGGCCGCGTGCACGCGCAGGTGCAGCTGTGGGCGAGACCTGCGTGAGCACAGGCACGGGCACAGCCTTCGCCCCTTCCCCGCCCTGTCCCCGCCCTGTTCCTGACAGTCCCTCCCACTAGGACCCACCTCGGAGATGAGCAGCTTCAGGAAGTTGGCCTTGTGGCGCAGCGGGTCGTGCACCAGGCCGTCACAGAAGGACACCACGCCGTGGGGGAAGTTGTGCTGGGCCAGCCACGCCACCACCCGCTGTTTCTGCATGTCGGGCCTGCCCGTCACGTAGATGATGAGGTAGCCCAGGTCCTGCCAGTGCCTGGGGGCGAGAGGCAGGCCTGGGTGTCCCATGGCCACCACGTCCCCCTTCTCGGGCCACCCGTCTCCCTGCCCAGCCAGCCTCCACGTGGGCCACTGAAGAGCGTCCCTCTAATTAGGCCCCAGCAGTCACAGTAGCAACAGTGATGATGACGGCCCCTGTGTGGTGCCCACGGCCCAAGTCATACAACCCCACAGATGCCCTCAGCAGCAGGTGTGACTGGTCCTGTGAGGACCCTGCTTCCCAGATGAGGGGATGGAGGCATCATCATCAAGAGGTTAAATGAAGGTCACACAGCTAGTCAGCGGCGGTGCCAGCTTCTCAAGCCCCAAGGTCCCTGCCACATGCCCCCTGCTCTGGCACCCCAGGGCCTCCCCACCTGGCCTCCAGGAACTTCTCACCTCCAGGCCCGCCCACTGTGCCCCTCAGGGCCACTCACCGCACCACGTCCACGGCCCCAGCCCGCACTTTGGGGTCGCTGCCCATGATGGACACGCTGGCAGCAAAGGAGCCATCGATGCTGAAGACCACGAACTCCGTGCCCCTGGGCAGCACTGTGATGTAGCTGTCTGCAAACGTGTGGTCTCCCCTGGGGGGCGGGGGCAGCTCATCAGAACCCCGCAGATCCCCTCCCTCCTGCCCAGAGGAGTCCACCTCCGCCTGCGCGCCCTGTGGAGGCACGTACCTGACCACCATCTTGATGGGGTAGACACCCACGCCCAGGCGGTGAGTCTCAGGGATGGTGTATGAGACACGCCCGCTGCTGTTGGTCACCAGTGTGTCCAGGTACAGCCACTCGCCTGAGGGCGGCTGCATCATGATATGCACGTCCACCTGGGAGCCCGGGCAGGCTGGTCACAAACAGGCCATGCCCCTGGCCCCCCGACTTCCCACAGCCCAGCCACGGGGAGGTGAGGCAGGGGGCTCCTCCACGTCCCCGTGTCCTTACCTTCTCCCCAGTCAGTGTGACCATGTCCAGGGGCCCGTACATGAACCGGCCAGTCAGAACCTGTGGGCCATCCTCATTGGCAAGCGCGTCATTGATCCGGTGGTTGGCTGTCACGTTCTGGGAAGAGGAGAAGTGAGGCTGGGTCAGGGTGGGGGGTGGAGGGGTGGCTGGGGTCTCCTGGACTCAGCTCAAGCCTCCCGTGGGCCTGTGAGGTGAGCACGAGTTTAAGGCCAGAAGGCCCAGGTTCAAGCCCATCTCGGCCACTGAGCACAGGGCCCCGGGGAAATTCGGAAGCCTGGCTGCACTTCCCTGTCTGTAACTGGGGTAATAACTCCAGCCTCACAGACTGAGAATTAAATGGCATGCTTTCCTGCAACTCAGTTTCCTCATCTGTAAGATGGGTCATCTTATAAGGATTCAGTAGGACGACAGGCCTGGGGCCTGGGCACCCAGAGGATCCCTCACCCGCAGCTTCACGTGGGTTCTCTTGCGCTGCCACTTCTCTCTCGGCTTCGAGGGGGTGAACACGGACACCTCCTTGCCGTCCAGCTCCAAGATGCTGGAATTGTCGTGTCTCATGACCTGGGGGAGGACAGAAGCGGGCCATCGGGCAGGCTCAAGCCTGGGCCTCCTTTTCCAGAAGGGAGAGGCCAGCAGCCCTCTCCCGAGAAGCTGGAAATAGGAAGCCAGGAGGGCTTTAGGGGGCACTATCCAACCTGCGACCGTTCACCCTCTGGGCCCCCCAAATCCACATCTGTCCCATGACTGCAAATATACCCACCCCATCTCTACTTTCCCACGGGTGCCTCCGTCCTGCGTGCTCTGGTCTCACTGGATCAGAGGGCAGGGTCCCCCACTGTCCCCAACTATGAAATGGGTCAGCAGCAGAGTCACTTGGGGCCCTCCTGGGAGGCGCGCGTGTGCCTGGGTACCTGTCTTAGCAGGAAGGAGACCACATCTGTTGACTCCCAGTAGCTGGCGTGGAAGAGGTGAGGCAGGGCCACCGTGGGGAAGGCCGTCAGGGCGTCGGGGCAGTACAGGGCGTAGTCAATCCGCTTCTGGCCCCACCACTTTGCAGCAACTGCCAGGAGGAGGGGCCGTGACTGGGCTGTGACCCCGGCAGGTCACCGGGCCCCTCAGGCCTGGCTCAGCCCCAAGATGAGACCCTCTTCCAACCAGGAAAAAGGGCAGCAGTGAAAGAAAGCGCGTGTCCTCCACCCAGGCTGGGTGACAGAAGGGAGCATGAAGAAGGCACAGGAGGCCAGGATGGGGACAAGCAGCCCGAGTGCCCAGCACAGGCCTTCAGCGAGAGGATGTGAAGTCAGATGGGGAGAAGACAAGCCCAGTTTGGAGGCAGGACTCGCTGTCCCTGGTCCTGTGGCTGATCCCATGCCCTCGGTCCCCGCACGCCCTCACCGGGCCTCTCCTGACCCCCATGTGACTCCCTGGCCTCAAGGCTGTGAAAGGCTTCACAAGGGGTGGAGTTACAGTTCCTGAACCCCAAGGCAAGGCCTGCTGTCCCTCTCAGCACCTCGGAGCCCGGTTTGGTCAGACAGAGATTCACAAATCTTGGCTCCCACTCGGGCAGGGCTGGGCGACACCCCCAGCTAGACATGAGGCTTGTAAAGGGCCTCCCCAGCGGCAACACGCAGGAGATGCTCAGCGAGGGTGCCTCCTGCCCTTGGCCGGCAGCCTGCCTGACCCATGACCCTCGGTCCCCCTGCCCCCAAACCCCAGCCAACTCCAGCTGTTCCTGCCTCCTCCTTGGATATCTGAGTGCTCCCAGCCCAGCTCCCGGTGAGGCCTCAGCAGGGCCAGTGAGCAGGAACTGGCGGTGAGACGTGCCTGGAAACGGCGAGTGACCGCAGTGACAGGAGGAGGCGAGTGTGGATAGAGGGCATGTGATGCCCGGTACCTTCTCTGACGTTCAAGTCGGGGAGGCAGGGGACCCTCTCCACACTGGGGTTCGCCCTCCTGGCCTGCGGGCGGGAGCCCGAGGTGGTGGGGGGTGGGGAGGGGAGGGCGAGCAGGGACAGGCGCCTGACGCTGGGGGTGTAGCTGAGCGGCGCTGGGGTCTCTGAGAATCAAGAACAACGGGAAAGGCCTCAGCCATGCTGGGGCCACCCCAGGCCAGGAAGGACGCTGGGCAGAGTGCCGGCCCCCTCAGCCCGCCTCATGCCAGCCTTAGCCCAGGTACTGGCAGCCTGAGAGCCGGTCCCGTGGCCGGGGGCAGCAGGCTGGGTGGGGGCAAGCGAGCGGAGGTGACCTGGACTCCACCCGGCTGCAGAGAACCGTCTGAGACGGGCAGGAGCCACGGAGTGAAGGCAGCCATGGGTCTTCTGACCCCTGGGGCGGCGGGAGAGGCCAGCGGCCACAGTGAGGCCACCCCTCTGGCTTGTCCAGAAACAGCGCCCCAGCTTTCTCCCTCAGGGCGCACTCTGGCCCCCCGGGGCTAGGACCCCGCCATGCCGGCGGGCCTATCATCTCCCAGCTTTCTGGGATGGTGCCGCCCATCTCGCACCTCCAGGACCCTACCCCAGCGGGCCGCCCACTCTACAACGCCTGCCTGCCGGAGGGCCCTACGGACGCGTGGGGCCGGGTCGCTCTCCACTGGGGCGTCCTGGGTGCTGCAGGGTGTGGAGCAGCACCTCTGGTCTCTACCTACCAGATGCCAGTAGCGCCCTCTCCCCAGTTGTGTCCAGACACTGCCAGCTGTCCCCTGGGGGGCACACTGGCCCCCGTATGACAGAAGGGCACCGCTGCACTCACTTTGGGCAATGCTGGATGCCGTGTAGCTCTCGGCCATGCCCGACACCTGGCTGGCAATGCTGATCTCACTGGCTCGGCGGAAGCCTCGGGTGGTGGGGGCTGCGCCGGGAGAGGAGGGGGCCACGTGCTCTTGGAAGACGGTGCTGTGGGTCTGGAGGGCATCCGCTGCAGGTGGGCAGGGACCAGAGACCCAGGGGTAAGAGAGGGCCCGTTCAACTTGGGCCCCCAGCCCCTGAGCGGTGGGAGGGAGGGCCCAGCATGCTCCTGGGCTGGGGGGCCCCAGAGTGGTGGCTGTGCCAGGCCAGGCTGACACCTCCAACGGCAGACGAGCATGGCATCTGAGCAGAGCTGGCAGTGAGGATGCGCCCAAGTGTGCTAAGACTAGCCTGCCCAAGGCTGAGAGGGCAGGGTAGGGCTGAGGCGGGAGAGAAGGGAGGGCTGGGGCAGGGATGGACAGAGGACTGACACAGACACACTGGGCAGGGAGGCAACGTGGCCAGGCTCCACCCCCCCACACACACCCCCACCCCCGCCCCCGGCCACCCTTTTGACCCTACACACTACTCCTGAGCTAGGCGTCCTGATCTAGTCTAGTCTAGCCTTCTTGGTCTCCAGGGCCCAGCCCAGCTCGGCCTCACCCAAAGCCCCTGGCAGCCAGGTTTGAGGGGGTGCCAACAATAGGGGCCCAAGCAGCTTCTCAGGATGCCCTACACTGAGGCCTCACACTTGTCCCCCCTACACGGGCCACACTGACAAAAGCAGGTGCTGAGGGCTTGAGCCAGGCTCACCTGGGCCTGGGCTGAGGGCAGGGCAAAGTGGGAGAACAGGGCTTGGCTAGAGGACCACATCTGGATGGGGTGCAGGGTGACTGGCCCTCATCAGGGAGGAAAGGAGTGGGACCCCAAGAATCCAACCCCTCTTCAGGACTGCAGGCCTCTCCTGGGGAAGCAGGCGGGTCCTGCTGGCCTCACCCCATCTCCTGGCTGCCCCAGCCACCCTCACTAAGAGGGGACAGGGCTCTTGGAACGGCACCTGTGCTAGGTGGCCCTGGATAGCTGCTCCCCTCTCTGGGATCCTGGGTCCCCTTTGCTTTGGGTCCCCTCCCGGCTCTGCCCCAGTGTGCAGACAGGGCCTATCCTGCTGGGTCTCCCTTCCTCGTCACCTCATCATCTCATCATACTCCGGGTGGCCAAGGAGAGCATAGGGGCGGGGTCCCTGAGGAGCAGCAGTTAGCCAGCGAAGCAGACGCCACCACGAGCAGGGGGTTTACACACACTCAGCACAGCCCGGGCTCGGGCGGGGACCGTCTTGCCAGGTGAGCGCGGGAACTGGGATACTGGTTTCCAGGAAGCCATCCCCGGGCGGGAGAGGGGCCAGGGGGCTGCCCTCCAGGAGCAGCTCAGGGTTTCTCTGCACGGTCTCGACTGGAGGCAGACGGGGAGAGAACAGAGGACAAGAACGGACACTCCTGTGGGCCATCTGGACAGGCTCCGACACAAGACACGCGGGGCACCTCAGGACCAGGACGTGACAAGACACTGGGACACAGGCTGGGGTGGGTGGGACAGGGCTGTTCCCAGGGAGGGCTCAGCGGGGATATCCAGAAGCCTTCACACTCTCGTCCTGCCCAGACCCACTCTGTGGCTCCCCAACCTGTGACCCTGTGTCTGGGCTGGGTAGCTGGGGGCCTATCACGGGCTCGATCGTGTCTTCAGTTCCGCCAGGGCAGGCAGTGGGGAGGGTAGCCTGGCCCCCATCTGCCCACTGGCTCTGGGGTGAGGCCCTGTTGTCATTCCCATGTCGCTGGGATCAGCCGGGCCTCAGGTGTTCAGTACTGGCTGCCCTTCCCTGCAGAGGAGGTCCACCCTCCCCACCCCCGCCTGGAGCACCCAGGAGCTGCGCTGACTCCCACCCTCCCCAAGAGCCGGGCAGCCCACGGGGCTCTCACCCAGCAGCGTGGAGCAGCCGTCCCCTAGCGGGTAGCGCTGGTAGCGGGGGATGCTGAAGGGTGGCAGGGCGTGAAATCGCCGCTCCAGCAGCGGCTCCAGGCGCGAGGCCGAAGGGTCCGCGGGGTGGAACAGGTTGTAGACTTGTTGACAGGCCGGCCGCAGCTGGAAAACTGGGCATGGGACAGGGTGGGAATTGCAGAGGCTGCAGTCAGCTCCGCCCTAAGGAGGCGGGGCCTAGAGTGGGGCGACGGGATGCGGTGGGGGGGTCCCGATACAAACACCCCCCCCTCCCAAAAGCGTGGCTCTATCAATTTGGGATCTCTTTGGGCCATTGTCCCTGTATTAACCCAATTTTTCTAATTGAAAAAGTTATAGTGACCGTGGTAAAAAAACTTTTTTAAATACAAAAGTATATGATAAAAGACATAATGGAAGGATGCCTTCCACCCCTGAACCCTGCCGCTGGAGTCCCACGTGCATTGTTAGGAAGCCTCCTGCGCATGTGCTGCTGAGCAGGTGGCACCCACCTACGGGGATGGGAAATGTCTCCTAGGCTGTAGAGTGGGCTGCTATTCCAACCATTTCACATGAATGTGACAATGTAAGTACAGTGATTCCCCGTTTTTCGAAAGTTCCTGTTTTGTCACTTTGCTTTTAGCAAAGACCTATTTTAAGTACAGATGCTCCTGACTCACGATGAGGTCAGGTCCCCATAAACCCATCCCAAGTTGAAAATGTCGTAAGTCAAAATGCATTCGATACACTAACCTACTGCTTAGCCTCGCCCACCTTACTCGTGCTCAGGACACTTACATCGGCCTACAGTTGGGCAAAACCATCCAACACAAAGCCTGTTTTATAAGGCCCAGCATCACGAGAGAGCATCGTACCGCACACTGCTCGCTAGTCCAGGAAAAGATCAAAACTCAGAGTACAGTTTCTACTGAACGCGTATCGCTTTTGCACCATCGTAAAGCTGAAAAATCATATGTCAAACCATCCCAAGTCAGGGACCTGTTTTCAGTAATCAAAAGAAATCCAGAGACACGTTCGCTTTTAAGAAAAAAGGCAAACAGCGAAAGTGGCATTCAGCATGTTTTGCCTGGGCTGTTGCAGAGGCAGCAGGTACCAGGGTGGCACCACCTTCCCCGGAACCACACTCAGCATCTCAGCCTCCAGCCACCAGAGCTGTGTCTGAGCATCTGTGCTGTGTCTCGATTTGTTTTGTGCAGCTGTTCGCAAGATGTGCCCTAAGGTATCAGAAAAGCCTCACAAGCCTTATAAGGGTGTCACACTTATCGTAAAACTGGACGTAGTTAAGCAGATTGGGTAGGTCATTTTTGGGGTCTGGGAACACTCAAACTATTTTCCATATAGATTAATGGTAATTGCTTCTTTGATTTATGCCATTTCAGCTTCGGAAAGGTTTCACAGGAACACTCTACTTTTGGGTGGTGGGGGGAACCTATATAAATGATCAGTAGTGTGTATCTCACTTTAAAAACACATCCAAGTAGGAACATATGCTATACTTTTTGAACTTTGCTATTTTTTTTTTCGTTTAACACACAAAAAATGTCGGAGTCTTTCATATCTGCACGCGTAGCTCCTCCCCATTCTTTTGAACGTAACCCCGCTGCCGCTACGACTTCGTGCACTTATATGTTAAGTCACTGCTTACTTGCTCTTGGGCAAGTGTCCACACCTCTCTGAGCCTCAGTTTTCCCCTCTGTAACCTGGGGACATCACGGGGACCACTGTTCTGACCAGCTGCTCAGTCTCTATGTCCCGTCTCCCTGTGTAGGCTGTGATGAGGGTCCCTGGACCAGTGTGGCTGTGGCACATCTCCGGGGCTGGGAAGCTTTGGAGAGGTCTGGTTCCACTTCCTTCCTTTTGGAAAGACCTTGCGCTTGGGAGACTGGGTCTATCCCTTCCAGGGAAGGGTCATTTTCCTATCTGGACTTCAGCGCTTGGGGGTGTCTTACAGATGAAATGAAACAGCAGGTATTAGGGGGCGGGGGCCAGAGACTGAGCTTGCTGAGGCAGGAACATGGGAGAGGGATGGGCCCTCAGTGGGGAGGGCAGAAAAGAGGCTGAAACAAGACACAAGACGGGACCTGGGACTCGCCCATGGCCTCATGACAAGGGTCCCCTGAGACCCTCGGCCCTGCTCATGTACCCCCCGCCCCACCCTGCCCCTGCAGGGCTCTCACCATCCAGGGTGGGGATGACAGTCTTTCTCAAGGCCAGGACCAGCCCCAGTGGGCACCCAAAGAGGAAGAGGTCAGCGATCTCGAAGTCGAACTTGCCCAGGGCCCCTGCGCCATCCAGCATGGTGGAGCTGCTCGAACGGCGGGAGCTGGGCTCATGCCTCATCACGCTGGCGTGCAGGCTGCAGGCGGGAGGACACATCAGGTCACACCACGGCCCTTCTCGGGGCTGGCCTGCCTTCAGGGGTCATCAGGCCCAAACGAGGCTGGACCCCTGCGCTGTCTTTCAGGTGCGGCTGCCCAGGGCCTGCTGGGACATGTCTGGTGACAGCAGGTTCCAGCCTCGCTAGGCGGCTCACTGCCTTCGTGACAACCCTGACGGGGACCACGCTGCCCCTGATCAGTTCTGCCCCCCAACACTGCCCCACCCCCCACCCCAGACAATCTGTTCCCTCTGTCTCAAGATGGCCCTCAGCAAGTACAAGACCACAGCAACATCTACAGGACGCTTTGTCCTGGTTCAAGAGTTGTGGGCCCAGTATGGACATCCCAGAACCAGGGCTGGGGGCCCTCCCATTGGCTGTCGGCACGACCTGGTTCCAACTGTCAACTCTGAGCTGTCCCTCCGCCTCAGAGGCCCGTCCTCCCCTGGTGGTGAGCCTCATGGTCTGACCCCCAGGCTCCCGCGGGCCCCGCCCACCTGGACAGGAAGGCTTGGTGCTGCTGGATGGTGTCCAGCTCGTAGGTGGACGAGTCGCTCCTCTTGCGGGGCAGCTGCCTTTTGGGGTCCTCGGTGCCACTGCTGCGAGGGATGTCGACATTGCTGCGGCTGAGGTGCCGACTGCTCTCCAGGCTACTTCCACCGCCACCGCCGCTGCCGCCACTGCCATGGGCCGCATTCATCAGGGCGCCCGGGGACAGCAGGTCAGTGTCCTGGAACAGCCCCACGCAGTCTCACTGCCAGGTGGCCGATGGCCTGGATCCACTTCAGTGTCCTTCCTCCTGACCACTGTCCGGCCTGCCTCTCCACCAAGCCACAACAAGCAAAACCCTGGCACCCCCCGACCCCGTGTTCCCACTGTCCCCCCAACCCACTGGCTAGGTACTGACAGCCTTCATTCCTGGCCTGGCCTGGCCACTCGGACCCTAGGGGTCCCCCACTGATCTCACTCCCACCCAGGCCATTGGCTGTCAGCAGCCCAGGGACCTCGGGTGCTCAGAGGGCCTCCTGCCACGCCTCCCAGACCCCCTTCCCCACAGCGTAGACCCTGCTTATCGCCTGCTGCAACTGCTCACTGCCCCACACACCCACCTTGCCCCTCTGGGCACCTGCACTGGCAGCTTCTACCCTTCCCTCGCTTTTATCGCAGGCCTCGGGGGCGTTTGAAGCCAAAGAGAGACCCAGTCCCCATCCTGGAGGGAGTCTTGCTCTGGGGGCCGGGAGAAGCTGGTACCTGGACGCTGGCCACGCTGCCCCTGCGGCTGCTGCTCTGACTTTCAGACACTGGCTGGTGGCTGTAGCATAAGGCATCAAATGCCAGGATGCCCCCGACACAGTCTCCGATCAGGCAGACCTGGAGGGGGACAGGCCGTGGACCTGAGCGCTGGCCCCGCTTGCTGGGGCGCGGGCTGGGGAGAGCTATGACCCCTTGCCCCAGTTGGGCTGGAGGTCCAGGCCGGCCCACGCTGCAGGAGTTCCTGTCTTCCCTCCCCCCACCCCCCTGCGACTCACCTGCCCATTGAAGGTCACGCCCTCCTGGGACTTGATGAAGTCCCCATAAGCGAGGTTGGCCCGCTGAATCACCGTGGCAACCGCCTCCTGGTACTGGGGCGAGGAAGTGGCCAGCAGGGGCAGGGCAGCCAGGGGGATGTGGTCCTGGCTGTTGGACAGACAGCCTTCGTCGTGGCTGTAAGGGCTGAGGCTGGTGGAGGAGGCCCGGCAAAGAGAGAGCAGCCGGCCTCAGGTTAGCCAAAGGGGCCTGTCTTCCCCGTCCCGAGAAGCAGCAGGCTAGGAGCCACCTGCCACTCTGAGAGCCTCAGCCATGACTCGGTAAACCTGGTGGGGACGCTTCCGGGCCAGGCCCTGGGCAGGCTCGGGAACAGAGCCAGGGAGTGAGGCCCCGTATCTCACAGGCAGGTCAGCACCCCCACTTCACAGGTGGGGAAACTGAGGCTCAGTCTTGGGCCCTGGCCCTCCTGACTCTATGCCCCGCCATCTGCATCGGTTTTGCCACCTCTGGGCAGAGCCGGCCGGATGGCAGGCAGGTCTGGATGTCTGGACGGGTGTCCGACACTGGGGGAGCTGCCTGGCCCTCAGGGAAGGGGCAGTGGGCGGCCGCAGACCAGCGCACTCACTTAGAGACCAGGGCGAAGGCATCAGCGCAGACGGGTGGGCAGGGCACCAGGCGAATGGCAAGGCGGCCCAGGGCACTGGGGTAGTGCACGCGCATGACGGTGTCGAACACAGTGGCGATGGTGTTGGCATCGCCCTGCTTGGAGCTGGGGTCCCCGGCGCCTGTGTCCAGGATGGTGCCTCCGTGTAGCACCAGCAGGAGCACGTGGATCTTGGAAGGCGGGGCGGCCAGCGGGGGGCTGACCTCGTCCTGTGCAGAGGGGGACGGGGTGGGGGGTAGGGGTGGGCGTCAACTCCTCCGGAACTCAGCTCCTGGCAAGGGCCCCTGCCCCGCTAGGGGGAGGCCTGTCGAGGCCCACCTGCTCCCTCTGAGAACCCCTATTCCAATTCCTCAGCCTGGTGTCAGCTGCCTCAACCCCTTCCCCTGGGGAGGCCAAGCTGGTCCTTTCTTTCCTTCTGCGTGCAGCTCCACTCACGCCTGCCAGTCTGACCAGGGCACAGGAGACACGAAACGGGGAGGCTATTCTCCTGCAAGCACACGCTCCACTTGCCATTGGGGGTCCCAGACAGGGGCTTCTGGCTTTGGGGAGGCAGAGGCTCAGCCCTGTCTGGGCCTCTGGGGCTGCCTGCCAGCCATGTGTCTGTGTGTCAGTTCAGGTATGGGTCTGTCTTGGCTCGAGCAGGCAGGGCCACAGCCGGCTCAAAGTTACAGGGTCACTTAAGAGGGACTGGCCACTCTGCCAGCAGCTCTGAGCTCTCCCTCCATCTATACAGCCCCCACCCCCTGCCCCCTGCCCCCAGGCCCTGCCATTCCTAGATTCTCAATAAGACCAAGGTCCCAAGAGCAGAGATGTCCCAGCAACAGCAGAGCTCCAGCATCTTAGAGCTGGGAGGGCAATGCAGATGTGTCTACCCGAACCCCCCTCATTTGTGAGAGGTAATGACCCCACCTCCAGCTGTCAGGCCTGCTTGTACAGTCATAGTGAGACCTGAGGCATGCACACATTTGCACTTGGAATTGTTCCATTTAGAGATGAGGTGGTGGTGGCCCAGAGAGGCCAAGGACTTGGTCTAATGTCACACAGCGCATCAGTGCCAAGCTGGATTGAAACTCAGAGCTCCTGCCACCAGCTCCACGCTCTCCTGCTAACCCAGGCTGTGGCCCCATCCCCAGGGGGCCTCTCCCTGCACCCAGCTTCTGGCATGTGACTTGGGGAGACCAGGGCCCAAGAGGGGCCACGAGCGAGCACTTGCTGTGCCCAATTATGTCAGGAGGCGTTGGGGGGTGCGAAAGGGCTGAACGGAGAGAGGGATCTGTCCCCAAGGAACCAGAAAGACACACCACGGGGCTGAAACCATTGCGAGGGCCTATGTGGGGGCAGCTGGCCCTGAACTGGACCACCAGATGGCAGCAGGTGAGGCAGCATCAGGACCCAAGTGTCAACATAGAGCCTGGGACAGGGGTGGGCAGTGTGGGCACTGGACCCAGGAGCTGGCGAGGCTGTCAGAAATGGGCCAGATGCCACTGACCAGTGAGGGCTTTGGAAACGCGAACAGGGAGGGAGGCTGTTGGGCTGTACTGGGCCTGAAGCTCAGGCAAGGCTGGGCCGCCTCGTCTCCGAGAAGGGACTGGTCATTGGCCAGGGCTAGGCCGCGGGGCCTGGCAGGAACGCACACCCAGCAGAGCTTTGGGAGTGACACTTGGCCCCAGGCCGCCAAGCAGGAATGAACTCACAGGCCAGGGCAGGTCGGGGCCATCAGCCACCCAGGGTAGGGGCTCACGTGAAGCAATGTCTTACGGCAGCCTCCTGGGAGGCGGAGTCCAGCGGCACTTACACTGGGCCGGGCAGGGCTGGGCAGCGGGGGACTGAGGGATTCTGCCTGTGCCCATCTGCTGGGACTGTTCAGAGACCCCTGGAGGCCAGTCCGAGACACAAACCCCATTTAGCCTGCTTTCTGCGGGGCACACCCTGCCTGAGACTTGAACCCAGTGGGAACAAAACCCACAGGAGGTGGGGCGACGGGGCCCTGGAAAGCCAGGGGGTCCCATCAGTGTCTCCATAAAGCCGCCCCCCCCCCCACACCCTTTCCACAAGGCCAGGAGAGGAGGCTCCGGTTTGGGGGCTTTTGCAAGCAAAAGGGATCTGACTTTGGATGGCGGCGCCCAGAACTGGGCTGGGTCGGAACGCACATCCCTCAGCCGACCTAGAGCCCAGGCCCCTTCTGCCCCTCTGGGGCCATCAGAGCTGTGTGCGGCAGAGCGTGGAGGGGCCCGTCTGCTCTACTGCCTTTAACCAACAATCGGAACTCAATGCCCCTGGTCCCAGTTTCCTCAGACCTCAAAGTGGGGAAACCCCAAAATGGGGAAGGGCAGTGTGAAAGCCCCTCCCCCACACCCTGCCCAGTCCAAACTCCCCAGCGGTTCCCAGGGGTCGTGTCCACATTGGACAGCGTGAGGCCAGAGCAGTGTGGTGACCGCGGCGTATGACAGCCCTTCTGAGCCCCGGCTCCTGCCCTCAATGCAAACAGCTCTGACTGCCCACAGGTGGAGGGGGAGAAGGGGCGTGAGCTCTGTGCAAAGAACCCCCAAAGCAGACACAGGCGCTCTGCCAAGACAGCTTTATTGGGCACTGAGAGCTCCTCCCGTCCCCAGTGGGGTGGCGGCTGCCGGCCACATCACTGCTGCCTAGGTGGCTTTCGCTTCCTCCCCTTCCATCTGTTTTTCTTCAGGTACTGCAGAAAGGCTAGGCTCAGGATGAACATCTTATTTTTCTTCTGGAATTTACAAGTTTCTCATTTTACTTTCCAGGGATGGAGCTGAGTGAGTCTGCAGTCCCCGCTGGTTCTTAGGAACATCAGAGGGGGTGGCCCCAGGCCTCTCTCCCATGGGGCCCAGGCCAGTGTGGATGTGAAGTTACGGGTAGCCCCCTTGGGACTGGTCCCCTGCATCCTGTCCCCTCCCCTGGCAGCCCTGGGGACCACGAGCCACACAGCCCCTGGCCCTCTGCCACCTGGACACCCACCTCGATGATGTTCAGCTGCTCCACACTGGAGGCCACCCTGAACTCGGGGGTGCTCTGTCGGTACAGACCATCTACAACACAGAAGGGTGGGTGCCATGAGCAGGGGGGCAGCTGGGCAGCCCCAGGCCCACCAGACAGGGGCTGTGACCATGACAAGCGGGGCCGAGGGTGTCCCGCACCCCACCCCACCCACCCTCCATGCCCTGCACTGTGCAGGAACTGGGTCGGGAGGAGGGGCTTGGCCCCAGGTCCTGTAGCCCCCACGCCGGTTACCCTGTGTGTCCTCTGGCTCAGGGCTTTCGATTTTGTCCATGAGGTCATTGGAGTTCCACTTGGTGATGTCCTTGGGGAAGAGTTCCTCTGAATCAGACAGGTCCTCTGGGGAGGAGACACCGAGGCCTCAGCACCATGATTGAGGGCAGGGACTGGGAGGGCGGGGCGTAATAGGAGGTCTGCTCCCCGAAGTGGGGGGGGCTAGGAATGGCGGCTCTGGGGGCTCCTGTGGCTCATGTGCCCCTCTGCTTGGTTCTGCTCTCTCTCTTCCTTAAGCGGACAGACACATGGCCGGACCCCTACTGGGCTGCTGCCTGACCTTTTTAAAAAAATTGTGGTAACATTCACACAATGTAAAATTCACCATTTAAACCACTTCAAAGTAGCTCTTAGTACATTCACAAAGCTGTGCAACCACCACCTCTAATTCCAGAATATTTCCATCACCTTCAAAGGAAACCCCCAAACTCATCAGGCAGTCACTCCCTGTTTCCTCCTCCCCCAGCCCCTGGCACCCACCAATCTCCTTCCTGTCTCTGTGGATTTGCCTCTTTGAGACATTTCCTAGAAATGGGATCGTATGAGTCCTTTTGTGTCTGGCTTCTTTCACTCAGTGTCATGTTTATGAGGCTCATCTACGTTGTAGCCTTTTATGCATGGACGGACCACACTGGACGGACCACATTTATTGCCCCTCTAGTCCTCAGCTGATGCTCCTGCCCATTTTTGATGTCCACAAAACTAAGAGCTTAGTGATAAGCGCTACTGCAAGCAATGCCACCCATGACCCTTGATTCTGCCTTTCTGCAAAATTTTACCCGCGACCACTGGGTCGAGGCAGCTGCCTGGGCTCTGCCATGTGCTGGTCCCTCCTCCAGCCACGTGATGGGTCACTGGGCCAGTTTCCCAGGACACTGCCCCTCTGGCATCCCCGGGCTTTGCTGCCTCTTCTCTTTTCCAGCTTTTTCTAAAGTTTCTACTTCAGATGGGTATTTTCCTCATGTCAGGGGAACAGAGCCACCAGGAGGGGCTCAGCCTCTTGGCCTGGCTGTGTGTGAGTTGGGGTTGAGATGCCCAAAACACTCTTCCCCACCCTGAGGCCCCAGGTGCAGAGGCAGGCTCAGGAACCACCTGTCACCTGTCCCAGGTCCCCACCCCAAGGCCAAACCAGGCACTTCCTTTTGCCTGGACACTGATTCCCCATTGTTTCCCTTGAGGGTGGGCCAGTTAACTAAGATGCCATAATTAGGTGGCTTCTCTGCCAGCTCCAAGCCATGGCGGAGGGAGAGGGCTCTGGCCCTGCTTCTGCCTGCTGTGTGCCTGTAGGCAAGGCCCTGTCCCTTTCTGAGCCTGGGTCCTGCGTTGTAAACTGCAAACTGGAAACCCATCTCCCAGACCTGTCTGCAGGCCCCTCCTACTGTCTGGAGAGGAGCAGCCAAGGACGAAGCAAGCCAGTGTTCTGTACTCGCGTCTCCCAGCACGGGCAGCCGGCTGTACGCTCACTGTGCTTACGGTGGGATCTGTGAGAAAGTGGGCACTTCCCATGCTTCCTGCTTGGTATGCATTTCCTAAAGTTTCTACATTAGATGTGTGTTAATTTAACCAAGAAAAAAAAAGAAGGTAGTTACAAAATAATTAGAAAATGATAAGAAGTTATACTTTTACAAAGCTTCTTATGGAGATAAATTCACATACCAAAAAAAAAAAAAAGCCTCCGTTGACTGAAAATCCATTTCTGGGGGGTTCGAGAGAATAGTCCCCCCCCCCTCTGCCAGGTCCAGTGCACATACTGATATCTGGTTGGGGTGCGCCTGAGACCCCAGACCGTTGGTGACTTCACTCACCTCTTCCCTGTCCCCCACGCCATGCTGTTTACTCAGGACGTTCGTTCCATAGGTAACTGCCACTTCAATCTGCACCCCCACACATACACACCTCTCCCGGGAAGGCCCCCAGAGTGCTCCCGGAGCCCGCATACCATGAGCATCGAAGAACTCGTCATCCGAGCTCTCATCTGAGTCCCGGGCAATACTTTGCATCCTCCATTCCGAGATGCTGTGGCGGGAAGGACTCGCTGGAAGGCAAAACCCCAGGCTGACCGACCACCCAGCAGGATGGGGCTGCGAGGTGGAGGGCAGGCAGGTGTGAGACGCTGGAGGAAGGGCCAGGAGGGCTCAGGAGAGAATGAAGTGGCAAAGCGAGGGGCGGAGGGGCCCCTGGCTCAGCTCAGTGGAAGCTCCTGGAACTTTGAGATGGTCCCCTCCCAGCCCACCTGGCACAAAGCAGAGGTGTCCCAGGGAGGGTATCGGGTGTAAGGCCGGGCCATGCAGTCACTCAGGCCTCGGTCCACCCCTGTGCCCCTGACCTGGGCCTGCCCAGGAGTGAGCTCCTTAAATTTTCCCATGGCAGAGCCGACAGGGGGACGCAGGGCAGTGGAGGGAGGTGAGATAAAAGGTATCCACGCATAGATTGGCACGGGTCCCTTCAGCACAGACAGACAAGCCTGGCATGGGAAAAGCCGGATTTGCAGAGGGGACTCCTGGCTTTATATGAGATACCCTGTTTTTTCACAACAGCCAGGGCAGGTTCACAAAAGTTCCCCCAAGAAAGGCCTTTCTCAGGCTCTGAAGAGTTTCAGGCCCCTCGGAGCAGAAACCCCTCCTGGGTGTGCGGGGTGGAGCCTGTCTGGACCCTCCTCCTGGAACCCCGGCTGCTCAGAGCTGTAGCTGGCTGGGTCCTGGGACAGCTTGGGAGCGGGGCTGCCACACAGCCAGCCTTACCTGTCCTACCTGTGGAGGCAAGTCTGGGGGAACCTGCTGGGGTGGGGGGGTGTCTCGGGCTTCTCCCACAAGCAGGAGATCAGCCCCGACTCCCTGCAGCTGTGGCTCACAAGGTTCGAAAGCAGGAGCCTGTTCACAGAGTTGGAATTACCTGGTAGTGACACGGGGCTGCCTCGGAGGGGCTGAGGGCTGTCCATTGGGTTGGACAAGTAGAGGGCAGGGACCCCCGAGGCCACGGGTGGACACTCACTTCCCCGCTTGGACGACCGCGACGACTTGGAGGACGTGGACCACTGCTTCTTTAGGACCCGGCCGGCCAGGGGCTCGCTGCTGCTGCTGGGCTGGGGCGGCTCCCCGGGGGCCTGGTCCTGGCCGGCCTCGCCCTTGGCCAGCTTGGCGTCGTCGTCGTCGTCCTCGTTGAACTGGGCCATCTTGCGGGACAGCATGAGCTGCGCCTCCTTCTCCAGCTCCCGAATGTTCTCCATGCTCAGCCCGTACCACTCGTCCTGCCAGCACCAGGCCTGGCGGTGTGCCCTCACCATCACCTTCCGCAGGCCTGCGCGCCGGGGGCGGGGGGCGGGGAGAAAGAGGCAGCATTAGTCCAGCAGGTCAGGCTCTGGCCCACACTCACTGTGTAGGCTCTAGCTAATCACTGCCCCGGTGCCTCAGTTTCCCCACCTGAGAAAGAGAGGTCTGGCTCACAGATAGATGGCCTCACAAGCTCACAGGGGCTCTACCATTGGAGTAGAGGGGCCTTCCAAGGTCATGTGTCTGCTCAGAAGCCACACTGAATTTGGGGGAGGGGAGTCCTGCCCTAGGGGGGACGCTGGAGGAGGACGTCTGTCTCAGTGTCCAGGACACTTTTCCTGTCGAATTTCCCATGGAAAATCAAGTTCAAGTTCAAAGCGGCTTGGTCCTTCTTTTTAAAATAGGATGCAAATATATACAAAATAAGACAGCTTTTAGGGTATAAAGAGTAAAAGAACTATAGGGACAGAAAGCAGCTAGGGGTTGCCTTGGGCTGGGGTGGCAATAGGGGTTGACTGTGAACAGGAACAAAAACTTCTGAGATGATGGATTGTTCTAGAACTGTGCACACAACTCTGTCCTCTTACAACAGGTGAAGCGTATGTATGTAAAATTAGGCCTCCATAAAGCTGGGTAAGAAGTCACTAAGGAGAAATAAAGCATCCACGCCCACACCGCCCCGCAGGGAGCAGTCACTGTGCGGTGGATGGCCTCCCGGACCCGTCTTCCTCCCGCCCCGAAAGCGGCCATTCTGAGTTTCGTGTTTATCCCTTGTTTTCCTTTCTGCTTTTAGCACACAGGTGTATTTTCCTACCCAATATGTTGGGTTGGTTTGCTGTGTGTATTTTTCTGCCACTTGCTTTTTTGGGGGTTGGTGAGTTTGAGGTTTCCGGCTGTATGGTATTTATTTATTTGGTGGAAATACCACATTTAATTTATTCCTTTTCCTGCCAATGGGCCTTTGGCTCCCTTTCATTGTTTGTTTGTCCGTTTGCTTTGACAAAGCTGCTGCTCTGAATGTCCCAGAGCGTGCATGTGGGTAGCACCAGGGAACAAACTCGGGAGGCTCATCACTGGGTCTCAAGATACACACCTTACACTTGCCTAAAGCAAGGCCACCGAGCCTCCCCAGCTGTTCTTTTTAAGTCTCTTCATTTCTAAGGGTCCGCCTGGGGCCACCCTCTCACCCCTGCTCCTGGGAGGGGGCCCTCCTTCAGCCAGGACTGTCTGTGCATCTACCAAGCTCCGGGCTGTGGCTTCAGGCATGCCACGCCGGGGTCAGCCAGCACCCACATGGAGTAGACTGTCTGATGAGAGGCCCCCGCCCGCTGCTGCGAGAACGTTTGTTCAGGACGGAACAACCCAGCACTGAGCCTCTGTTTCCTCCACAAACAAGGGTGACAGTGACCACCCTCACAGGTCATTGTGAGCTGGTAATGACACATGTGAAGTGTGGCTCTATTCATGTCTAAACTGAGTCTCTTTGCTCTGGGAATGAAAGGGGGAAATCCAGGCGCCACTCCTGGATCACCAGCCTTGGGCTGGGATGAGAGCTTGGCACTGGGGTCATGATGTGATCTGGGGGACAGGTAGAGAGCTGAGGGCTTCAGGGGAGCAGGAGCCTGGTCAGCACGAGCTGGGCCAGGAGCCCCAGGTCATCTGTTGGTCCACCCGTTCCCTGGGCACCTGCTCCAGGCCAGGCTGGCATGGTAGAGGCACCATGAGGACCAAGATCTCTGGCCCTGGTGCTTCCAGCCCAATGGGGAAGCGCTGATGAGCAGCAGAGAGGCTTCCCCTGGGGCTGTCCCCCCACGGGGAGTGGCACTCCATGTCTGGCGGGCAGGGCCCTGGGTTTCTCTGGGGATGACACACACTGCCTGCCGCCTGTAGAGGCTTGAGAGGTGTTTACAGGTGGTCAAGACAAACCAGGTGGGGAACTGCCCGTGGGCTTTGGGGTCACCTTTCGGGAGTCAGACAGAACGCAGAGCGGCAGACCGATGCAGAGCGCAGCGGGCAGGCGGGGCCGCAGGCGCTCACCCGTGTCGTGGATGAACCTCTCGATCTTGGATTGCATGCCCCAGTAGCGGAACTCCACCTTGCACAGCTTGTAGGCGCACATGAGGGGGCAGAAATGCTGCTTGTACTCCTCGACCCAGTTCTCGGACAGGGGCCCCCGCTGGGTCTTGATGGAGTGGAAGAGCTTGGGGTCCTCTTCTGTCCTATACTCGTTGGGGGGCACGGGGTCCTTGACGATGTCGATGAAATCTGCAGGGAGACCCTGCAAGTGGCCACTTCTGCCCTGACCTCCTCCCCATGTCCCTGCTGCCTCCAAATCCTTACGGGGCCCCGGGCCCCAAAGTGCCAGGGCCTGACGTGGGGGTGAGGCTACGGCTGTGGGCCACTCTGACCTCGAGCTCTCCTGACTGCGAGGCCTGCATCTTTCTTGGCAGAGCAGAAGAAGAGCTCATGAAGCACCAGGGTGTGTGGCGTGGGGTGGGAGATGAGAGAGAGGCCGGGAAAAGCTTCCCAAAAAGGTGGCATTTCAGCTCCAAGAGTAGAACTACAAGCCAAGACTGTCCCAGAAGCACTGACTTTTGACTGAGAGGTGAGGGAGTCGGGGAGCCACGAGGGTGTTCTCGTAGAGGGAAGGTGATGGGGCTATGGCTGGACACATCGGCCACTGCTCACCAGGCTAAGTGCCCGGATGGTGCCCTGAGGGGGAAGTGGCACTGTGTCCGGTGCCACTTAAGGCAGGCTGGCCTGTAAGAAACCCCTCCTAGGCGGAAGGGAGGAATTGGGAAGGGCCGTTTGAAGGGCCCGACAGTGAGTAGCAGACACCATCGGTCTGGGCACTCAGGAAATAGGGCTGGGGGCTGAGGGACCCGGAGGAGGAGGTTGACAAGAGGCATGGCGGTGAGTCCGGGACGGACGTGAGCCATGCCACCTCTTGTCACATGCTTCCTCCCCCCAAGTCAAAACCACCTGTTGTGCTGGCTCCTGAGGCCCGTGTGTTAGCAGGGCTGGGACACACGTGCTGAGAAGGAACCCAGCACAGGATTTGTGGCTCAGAGCCCTTCTTTTGGATGTGTGGGGGTGACGGCACTGGGGCGGGGGGGGGGGCTCTCCCTGGCTCGCTGGCACCAGGTCTGGGCTGTGGTTTGCAGACGCAGATATCGGCTCCACCAAGGACAGTGAGCGGTCAGGGGTGGCCCAAGGGCAGTGGCATTTGGTCCGTTGGGAAGCAGACCACACACCCAGCCCGCTCAGGCAGAAAGGCCGCCAAGGGGAGGGCTGGGATTCGGGGGCCATGGCGGGAGGCCTCCGGAGGGGGCCCTTCGAGCTCAGGCCGGGGCTGAGGCTAGCCAGATAAGGGCTGCCAGAGGACCTGCGTCATGCTGGGTCCTTCCTTCCTGTTCCGGCAGGAATGTGCCGTCCCCCCCACCCCTCCCCCAACTCATATGCTGGAGTCCTGACCCCTAGTACCTCAGAATAGGACCTTATTTGGAGATAGGGCCTGTGAAGAAGTAATCAAATTAAAATGAGGTCATTAGGGTGGCCCTAATCCAATATGACTTGGCGCTTAGAAAAAGGGGAAGTTTGGACACAGGCACGCACACAGGGAGAGCGCCATGTGAAGTTAAAGGCAGAGATTGGGGGGATGTGTTCACAAGCCAAGGAACCCCAAAGATTGTCAACAGCCACCAGAAAAGCTGGGGGAGGGGCCTGGAGCAGATTCTCCCTCAGTGACCCCAGAAGGAGCCAATCTTGCTGACACCTCGATCTTGGACTTCTGGCATCTAGGACTATGAGACAATTAACTTCTGTGTTGAAGCCACACAGTCTGTGGTACTTCCCTCTGGCGGCCCGGCAAACTAACAGCTCTCAGACTCCAGTGGGGCCGAAAAACTCTGGCAGAGGGAAGGGGCTGGGGAGGGTCTCAGGGAAAAGTCTTGCACTCCCATCAGAGAGGCTGCCTGGGAGTTTGCTCCTGGGGCCCTGGCAGCCACCTCTCCAATGCCAGCCGTGCGCCTGCCTGAAACACCTCATGTGACTCGGTCCTTTGGTTCTAGAACCCAGAGCTGCAGGCTGGTGGCTGCTGGAGCTGCGTCTGACCCACAGATGTGTTTTGTTTGGCCAGTATAAGTTTATTTGCAAAGACTTTTAATGAGTTGCCAACATTTAGGAATTGGGAGAGTTCACATGAAAATCCTGATTTCTGGCCTCTCTTTAAAAAAGCAGAGTTAACAAGCGGGGCCGTTTCCAGCAATGGCATAGTTAGCTGGAGGGGAGTGGAGTAGAGGCCACCTGTCATTAAGGGGACACAGGCCCCGGCCCGGCCCACTGCACGCATGCATGGCTGTCAGCCTGAGATGGCTCCCTTCTGGGGATGGGGATGCCTCGAAGGGACAGAGGGAAGGGGCTCAGGGTGGGAAAAGCACTTAGCCTCAGTGTGCACGTCAGGGAAATGGGGCCAAGAAGACCTATCCTGCTTCCCTAGGCTTGCTCACTCTGACTGCCTTGCCCGGGACTGGTACCTGCCAGGCAAGGAGACGAGAAGCAGAACCGAGGGGCCCATGGACAGGGAAACCCACAACCCGGCCCTGCCCTTCCCAGGGTGGGGAAGTCACAGTGGACCATTACCGATCGTCAGCTGGTTCCTTTCCACTGGAGACAGGCTGAACACGTTGGGGTTTTCTCCAGCATCCGTCTTATAAAAGGTTTCGATGTCGATGGAGAATTTCTCCACGAAAGGGCAAGTAAACCTGCAGGGGAAGGGAACCACCCATCAGGACCCGCATTTGGAGGAGGTGGGCGTGGGGCCAGCTGGGCCAGGGCCTGCCGGACCCCCCTGGGCAGGAGAGAAGGGTCCCACGTGGGGCCCATACAGGAGGGGAAGGAGGCTGGAGTGGTGGCTGAGACTCATCTGTCCCGTCCACCTCCTGGACCTTCACCTTGTCCCCAGAACAGCCAAGGCCAGGCTTGGGGGCGAGAGCAATGGGTTTAGGGGGAGGAGGAGTAGGTTGCAGGAAGCTGCCCGGAGTCCTGTGTCCATCGTCCATGCATGTGAGGCATGGTGCGGACACAAGCACAGCTATGGGGCCGACTGCTGAGTGTGGCTGAATGTGGACAAGCGCTCGTGTGACGTGCCACCCCCTGACCCCAAGGAGTCAGGACTGGCAACAGGGCAACAGCCCCTCAGCCCCTGTCTCCCAACTGGAGATGAGCCCAGAGGAGGTAAGTGCTGCTGGGAGGAGGAACAGCCTCCGCGGATCCCTCAGCAAACTCCAGGCCGTCACCGAGTGTGCAGACGGGAGCCCCAGGAGACTCGTGGGGACCCCACCTGCGCAGCAAGGGGGCAGCCAGCTGCGTGCAGCCCCCATCTGTTCTCACCCAGCTGTGCTCAGCTACATCGGGTAAGGTAGGGGGCACAGAGTGAAGAACCCCCTCCCGAGGGCATCCAAAGGAAACCCCAGCTCAATGTGGGATGTCATAAAACACCACAGTAGCTGAAAGCCTCAGGGTTGGAGAGAATCTGGACCATCTGCTCTCCTCTCCTTCGTGTTTCTTCCCAGCCAGCTGACCGTCCTGCAGTCTCAGGCGAACATCAAAGTGAGTTTGTATTCCCCGAGCCTTCCCAGATGGCAAGGGAGTCTCAGATGGCCCTCCCTGGACTCATGCCTTCCTGGCCTCCGCCCCTGGTCAGGCTGGAAGGTATCCATGGGTGCATGCTTTCTTCTCCTGCCTGTTCCCTGAGGGGCACCCTGGGGAACTGAGGTTCAGCCCCCTGGAAGCCTGGGCTCCTTGGAGGACGGGGGCTGAGCCCACCTGGATGGCTGCCCCTGAGATCCATGCCGCAGGTGCTTCCTGCAGGCTCACCTGGTCCGCGTGTAGGGGTAGGCATTCCAGGACTCCTCCACCACGCGCAGGGCCGCCTTGGGCAGGATGGAGCGGAACCAGCTGGGGATGTGCATGCCCACGTGGTACACCTTATGTGTGTACTGCCCGGAGCCGCCGGGGCCGTCCGTGTATGGCCGGTTCTCCAGGATTTCCACGCCGCTGCCTTCACCGTACGTCTCGTTGCGGCTCTTTTTCTGTGGGGACAAAAGCACCCGTGATGTGTGGGGGTGCAGAGCACTCTGCAGAAGGGGAGGGGCTCGGGAGACCGGGACCCAGGGTGCTGAATGGAAGAAGGGGCTTTTGCCAACCAGCCTGGCTCCTCATGTTCACTTCAGGACCCCCAAAACCAGACCCAGGCTCCACGTGCCCTAGCACTCCTGTAAGAAGCAGAATAGGTCACATTCCCGCCGAGCCGCAGCATTGCACGTGCAAACTCTTCCATTCTGAGTCCTGTCTGTCCCAGGACTGAAAGTGTTGCCAAGGTCAGGAATTCCGATGAGGATGTCTGCTTTCTCACCTCTATGCAACAGTGTACTGGAGGTCCCAGCCAGATAAATTAGGCAAGAAAAAGAAATAATTAGAGGCACCCAAACTGGAAAGGAAGAAGTAAAACTATCTTAATTTGTCAATGACATAATCTCATACACAGAAAAACCTCAAGAATCCCCCTAAAAACCTGTTAGACCTCGGGCCGGCCGAGTGGCTCAGTTGGTTAAGAGCTCGCTCAAGAATTTGAGCTCTGAGCAACAGCGGTTCGAGTCCAGCCCGAGCTGAGCAGCCGCTGAGCTGCCAACAGGTAGCAGGATGGCTCAGCTAAAAAAAAAAAAACTAGGGCCGGCCGAGTGGCACGATGGTTAAGAACTGGCTTGGGACGCCAGAGGGCCCCGGTTCGGATCCCACATATGAGGGCCAGTGACACTGCCCTCTACAGCTAAGATGCTGAACAACAGCTCAACCTGGAGCTGGGCTGCCGTGGGTCGCCGGCGACGGCGTAGGCTGCACTCCCTGCGGCAGTGAGTTGCCATGGGCTACCGTATGTAGCCAGCAGCCAGCGTGAGCGGCCAGCAGCCGCAGTGAGCGGCCGTCCAGAAGCCGGCGACTGATCTGCCTTGCCAGAGAAGAGTGCAATGATGGTGCCAACTTGGGCCAGTGAAGCAACATCCTCCACAACTAGATTGAAGAACAAAACGACAGCAACTTGTCTGTTCCCCTTCCCCCAATTCCCCAGCACTGTTCCCATCCCCCCAATTCCCCAATAAAAATTTAAAAAAAAATCTTTAAAAAAAAAAACAAAAAAACCCAAAAACTAAAAAAAACCCCAAACAAACAAAAAACAACAACAACAACAACAACAAAAACCCTGTTAGACCTAATATATGAATTCAGCAAAGTTGTGGGATACAAAATCAACATGCAAAAACAATGCAAAAAACGGGGCTGGCCGAGTGGCTCAGTTGGTTAAAAGCTCGCTCAAGAGTGCGAGCTCTGGGGCTGCGTGGCGCGATGGTTAAGAACTGGCTTGGGACGCCAGAGGGCCCCGGTTCGGATCCCACATATGAGGGCCAGTGACACTGCCCTCTACAGCTAAGATGCTGAACAACAGCTCAACCTGGAGCTGGGCTGCCGTGGGTCGCCGGCGACGGCATAGGCTGCAGCCCATGCTGCAGTCGGTTGCCCAGTGGGTTGCCATGGGCTACCGTATGTAGCCAGCAGCCAGCATGAGCGGCCAGCAGCCGCAGTGAGTGAGCAGCTGTCCAGAAGCTGGCGACTGATTTGCCTCGCCCGGGAAGAGTGCAATGATGGTGCCAACTTGGACCAGTGAAGCAACGTCCTCCATAACTGAAGAACAAAATGACAGCAACTTATCTGTTCCCCTTCCCCAATTCCCCAGCACTGTTCCCATCCCCCCAATTCCCCAATAAAAATCTTTAAAAAAAGAAAAAGAGTGCGAGCTCTGAGTAACAGTGGTTTGATTCCCGGCCCAGGCTGAGCTGCCGCTGAGCTGCCAAAAGGTGGCAGGATGGCTCAGCTAAAAAACAAAAACAAAACAATGCAAAAAAAAAAATCAGGAGGCTAGCTGCGTGGCTCAGTTGGTTAAGAGCGCAAGCTCTGAGCAACAGGGTCGCTGGTTCAATTCCCACATGGGTCAGTGAGCTGCGCACGAGCTGAGCTGCCGCTGAGCTGCCAACAGGTGGCAGGATGGCTCAGCTAGTGAAGAGCACGTGCTCCTAACTACAAGGTTGCCAGTTCGACTCCCGCATGAGATGGTGGGCTATGCCCACCTGCAACTAAGATTGAGCATGGCACCTTGAGCTGAGCGGCTGCAAGCTGCCAACAGGTGGCCAGATGGCGACTGGACTTGGAGCTGAGCTAGCTGGGCCCTCCACAACTAAGACTGAAGGACAACAACTTGGCTGTTCCCCTTCCCCAATTCCCCAACACTGTTTTCCCCTTCTCTAATTCCCCAATAAAATCTTTAAAAAAATTAGGAAATTATTTCCATTTATAATTGTATCCAAAGGAATAAAACACCTAGGGATAAATTTAACCAAGGGGGTGAAAGACTTGTACACTGAAAACTCCACAACATTGCTGAAAGAAATGAAAGACCCACATAAATGAAAAGACATCCGTTTTCATGCACTGGAAGATTTAATACTATTAAGATGTCAATACTCCCCAAAGCAATCTATAGACCCGATGCAATCCTTATCAAAATCCCAATGGCCTTTTTTTGTAGTAGAAATGGAAAAATTCATCCTAAAATTCATATGAGATTGAGAGGGAATTTAAATAGGCAAAACAATCTTGAAAACAAAACAAAGTTGGAACACTCACATTCTCCTATTCATATACCAAAACATACTATAAAAATACAGTGATCAAAATGATGTGACACTGGCATAGCATAGACAGATCTATGGAAAAGACTCAGGACTCTAGAAATAAATCCATATATCTATATATCTATATAATCTATATCTATATCTATATCCATATTGATATAGATATAGATATATTAATTTTCAACAAGAGTGCCAAGATCATTCAATGGGGAAAGAACAGTCTTTTCAACAAATGCTTCTGGGACAATTGGCTATCCACATGCAAAAGAATGAGGCTGGACCCCTACCTCACACCATAAAGATTAACTCAAATGGATCAAACACCTAAATGTAAGAGCTAAAATTATAAAAGTCTTAGAAGAAAACACAGGAGCAAATATTCATGACCTGGGATTTGACAACGGTTTCTTAAATATGATACCATAAGCACAAGCAACTAAAACAAAAACAAAAACGAAAAAAGATAAACTGGACCTCATCAAATTTTTAAAACTTTTGTGCATCAAAGGATACTATGAAGAAAGTGAAAAGACAACCCACAGAATGGCAGAAAACTCTTGTAAATAATATATCTGATAAGGGACTTGGATCCAAAAAAATATATAAAGAACTCTTACAACTCAACAACAAAGAAATCACCCAATTCAAAAGCGGGCAAAAGACTTGAACAGACGTTTCTCCAAAGAAGATACACAAATGGCCAACAAACACATGGAAAGAAGCTCAGCCGTCACTAGTCATTAGGGAAATGCAAATCAAATCTACAATGAGATACCACCTCCCACCCACTAGGATAGCTAGAAAGACAAACAATTAACAAGTGTTGGTGAGGATGTGCAAAAACTGGAACCCTCAATACATGGCTGGTGAGAATATAAAATGGCGCAGTCGCTGTGGAAAATAATTTGACAGTTCCTCAAAAAGTTGCACAGAGCTACCATATGACTCAGCAGTTCCACCCTTAGGTATACATCCAAGAAAATGGAAACATACGTCAACACACAGAGACTTGTTCATAGCAGCACTATCCACGTCCGAAAGGTAGAAACAGCCCAAACGTGCACGCACTGAAAAATCGATAACCAAATTATATCCACACAGTGAACTATCACTCAGTTGTAAACAGGAACGAAGCACTGACCTGCTACAATGTGGATGAGCCTTGAAAACATGCTGCTGAGTGAGAGAAGCCAGACACGAAAGGTCACATAAAGTGTGACCCATTTATATGAAATGCCCAGAATGGGCAAATCCATAGTTAGAAAGTAGATTATTGGCTGCCCAGGGACAGGGAGGAGAGGGGAGGGGAAAGTGATTTCTTTTTGAGAATATGAAAATGTTCTAAAATTGGCGATGGGGGGCTGGCTGAGTGGCTCAGTTGGTTAAGAGCTCGCTCAAGAGTGTGAGCTCTGAGCAACAGCGGTTCGATGCCCGGCCTGAGCTGAGCTGCCGCTGAGCTGCCAACAGGTGGCAGGATGGCTCAGCTAAAAAATAAATAAATAATAAACAAACAAACAAACAAACAAATAAATAAATAAAATTGGTGATGGTGATGGCTTCATAACTCTGTAGATTTACTAAAAACCACTAAACTGCACACTTTAAGTGTGAATTGTGTGGTGGGTGACTTACACCTCAATAAAGGTGTACACAACAAAACAAACGGGCACAAAAACCAATCCTGCCTCTCGTACTCACTGAGATTTCAGAGAGCTCAAATGTGGGGGTTGGGAAGGGACCTCGAGGCACCGCCTGAGAGCTCTGACGCCTGAGTCACCTCCAAGTGTCCCTCTGTCACGAGTGTCCTTCCCAATGCCCCAAAGCTCAAGAAGCAGAAACCCTCGTGGCTTTGAGATACTGGTGACTTTAAGCCCAGCATCTGTTTCCAGGGTGACGTGACGGCATTGCCACGGCCATCTTTGGTTAGCTTCCTGAACAGCAGGTGTGTGCACGTGCACACACGCACACACCTGAGTGCACCCACCTATGACACACACATGCACACAGGCACACAGGTACTTCCAACAGCACGACCCTCTGTAGGGCACAAAGATGTGCTCTATCTCTGTGGCCCAAAGCCACTAGTCTCCTTCAGGAAAACAAAACAAAACAAAAAGACCCTGAGGGAGGCCCCAGATGGAGTCAGAGCAGGGACGCGCTGTCCCTTACAGGAGCACCTGGAATGCGGCCCAGATTCCGTAAGGAAAGCAGCAGCCATTTCCTGGACACCGTCTCCGCTCCCGTCTCCTACGGCTGCTTCCTTCATTAGTGGTCAGGCTAAGTGCTTTGCGTGTTCTTTCCCCTTTAGTTATTGCAACGACCCCTGGAGGAAGGTGCGGCACGACGCTTACCCCCAATTTACAGGTGGGAAGGTGGAGGCCCTGAGAGGTGGAGGGACCTGTCCGAGGTTGCCGTCATTAAATGGCAGGGCTGGGACTTGAACTCAGCACCTGTTTGATGCCAGGGCCTGCTGGCCCGCAGCACGCGCTCCTGAAGGAGCACACCTCAGCACACAGGAGGTGCTCGATATGTATTTATGAAGCAAATAAGTGCGCTCTAGCTCCAACTCTGTGACCAACCCCCTCTCATCCTGGACACGTTGCTTTACTCTGGTCTCAGTTTCCAAAAGTCTAAGTGGGGAGGGGGCTACTTACCTGCCCAAGCCCTGGTATCATGGTTCAAGTAGCATCTCCCCAAATGTATGTCCACTCGGACCCTCAGATGGTGAGCCTATTTGGAACTAGTCTTTGCAGATGTAATTAGTTAAGGTGAAGTCTTACTGGATTAGAGTGGTCCCGATAAGAGGAAACAGAGAACAGACGCACACAGAGGGAAGACGGCCCCGTGACGATAGAGACTGCAGTGACGCAGCCACAGGCCGAGGAAAGCCAGTATAGGCCAGAGGCTGGGGGAGGAAAGGCACGCACCTCCCCTGGGGCCTTCAGAGGGAGCGAGGCCATGCTGACACTCCATTTCAGACTCCTGGCCTCCAGAGCTGCGAGAGAAGACGTTTCTGTTGCTTTAAGCCACTCAGTTCGTGGCACTTTGGCATGGTGAGAAGAGGGTGTGCAGGTGTGAGGGGCCAGGGCCACATGGAGCCTCTGAGGGCGGAGGAGGGGTGCCTAGCCTGCCAGGCAGCCGAGGGTGGGGAAGGGACGGGCAAGGCTGGAGAGGGTGTGGGGTGGGGAGGGTCCCTCACACCTGGCCTCAGGGGGCTGCACAGAAGCCCCTGCCCACTCAGGTGACCTCAGCCTGAGTCGTCCCACCCAGGAAAGCCAGTATGGCCACCCCAGCAGCTTTCTCGAAGGCTCCAGGGGAGGGTCCTTCCTGCCTCCTCCAGGTTCCACTTGGCTTGTGGCTACATCACTCCAGTCTCTGCCTCCATCGTCACATGGCCATCCTCCTGTCTCTCTCTGTCCTCCTCTTATAAGGACAGCAGTCATCTGATTTAGGGCCTACCCTAAATCTGGAACGATCTTATTTCAAGATCCTTAACTAATTACATCTGCAAAGACCCTATTCCCGAATAAGGTCACAGTCTGAGGTGCTGGGTGGACATGAATTTTGGGGGGAAACTAGTCAACCAGCTGGGTGAGTGCCCACCATCCCCTCCTGTGAGTGAGCTGCAGCTGGCTTTGGGGAAAATGGGAACAGCCTCTTGATGATCCCACACCTGCCAGACAGGTGAGGCCCTCGCCCTCACCTCCACTGCAGAGCCAAGCCCTCAGCCACACAGCCTTGTGCAACTAGCACATTCGCTGGCATGCCACTGATCACACTGACCCTGGCCTGGCCACCTGAAAGGTGACCTCATGCAGATATGTGAGTGTGAGGTGAGGAGGAGGGTAGAGCTGGGTGGGGGGCAGGGGAGGGTGCACGGGCTTTGGAGGCTGATGGGGGTGAACTGTTCCATCCCTCAGTAGCTGTGACTTCAGAGACGGTAAGAGCTGGGGTGGGCTAGGAGATCGCCAAACACTACGGAAGAGGCAGCCAGCCACACCTGCAGACAAAGCCTGGTTGCAACGGGCCTGCTGTGCACATCCTTGGGCAAGTTCCTTACATCTCTGAGCCTCAAACTCTCATCTGTAAGATGGGGACAAATAACACAACCTCGACAGGTATGATGAGGTATGGTAAGGATTAAAGCAGGTGACATGTGTCAGGCCCTTGGCACCCAGGCTACCATCATTGCTTGTGGGGGCGATGGCTATGGGGGGGGAGATGGATATGGGGGGCTGCTCACGGATGCAAGGACCACACTTAGCAGTGGCAGAGCCACTGGGACCCAGACTGGCCCCAGCCTGTATCATCACCTAGCACTGTGGTGCCTCTGCACATTAGACGTTTAGTAAAGATTGGTTAGATGAATAAATGGATTCTGGCTCCAACTGTCACCAGTCCCTTCCAAGCCTGGGCACCTCCCTCAGCTTGGGAGCTGGCATCCCAAAGGGCTAACCCCTGGCTCCCCACCAGCGATGGCATCTGAGGGGGCTGGTCTCCCACAGGACAGCTGCCACTGTCCATCCCGCCACTTAGGACCAAGCTCTCCTGGCCAGCCATTCCTGTAAGCTGTGCCGTGGTGCCTCTCGTGGAGATGGCAAACGAGCAGCAGAGACAGACTCCGCTTCCCAGGGGCACTCATGCCCGGGGTGAGGCCTGACCCATGAACCCTGCCTACTCTGCCTGAAGGGCTGGGTGGGGAACCTTGCCCTCTCTGTCCCCAGGACCTGGGGCCTTGAGGCGCCTCAGGCCTGGTGCAGAGAAAGCACAGACCTGATGAAGCCAGGACCCTTCAAAATCGGAAGGCTCCCAGGGTGGGTGGGCGGAGGAGCATCCCCCCTGGAAACGCTGGGGCTGACGAAGGGGGTAAGATGGGCAAAGACCAAAACCCCCAAGGCAGCACCTCTCAGAGCTGTCCAAGGTCCTGACCAAGCGCCTCTGATGGCTTATTCTGAGTTAAGCATTTGCTGGGCCCCTCCTACAATGGAAGGCTCTCTCCCAGCCAGGCCCACTTTGTTTGTTTAAATCTTCAACAACACGTATATTGAGCACTGGTCAGGCACGGTACGGGGCATGTGACACAATGAGCTCATCCCATCTTGTTCATAACCTCACCGAGGAGGCCGCTGGTTCAGAAGGCAGGCCCGTTCTTAGCTGCAACCCCGGCTGGTCAACGAGACTAGTGGGAAATGAACTAAGGTCTTCATTGTCTTCCCACAAAAAATGGAGCTGCCTTCCTTGAAGGCCTTGTCATCCCGTAAGGCCCAGCCCAGAGCAGATACACTGCAGGAGCACTGGCCCGAAGCCCGGGGACATCTGTGTCCTGTCCATCTTCCAGACCTCACTGCTCCCACAGGCCTGATGCAGTGGGCTGCATGTGCACTCAACTCCCTGTGTGTGGGAGAGCAGGAAGCGCCTTCCATTCATCTCTGTAACCCAGCCCTCATCCCAGGCCAGGCACAGAAAAGTCTGGTGACTCGAATTTATCTTTTTAACAGCTCTAGTGAGGTCTGACTGACATTCAACAAACCGTATAAGCTGACAGCCATGAGCTCTGATGTATGTTCACTCCCGTGAAACCAGCATACAATGGAGATAACGTGCTTATCTGTCACCCGCATGGTGAATGGAGACCCTGGGAACTCGGGGCCTGAGGCGGGTGAGAAATGTGGGAGCAGGAGCAGGGGAGGTTGGCCTCGAGAGGCAGGGAGACGGCAGTGGAGAGTACACAGGTAGCCCCGGGCCCGTAGGAGGCATCGCGTAGGAGCCCATGGAATGTCTTGCATTAATTAGAGGCATAAGAATAGATGTTAAAACAAAACAAAAAATGCCTCAGAAGACGGGTGAAGATGGCAGATGTTTCTGAGGCGCCCAGAGTCAGAGGTAAATAAATGCTCAAAAGAGCTTTGGCTATCCTAGAAGCCGAAAGCCAGTTCCCCGGGATCTCAATGCTCCCCCACCCCCCGTCCCCGCCACCATCCTAGCAGGCCACGTGGCGCCAAGGGGCTGCCTCCTGTGATCTGGGGCTACTTGGCTTGGAAGGGAATTAAGATACCGCAGTACAAACAGTGGCTCTGACAGATCAGCCGTGTCCTCGAACAGGCTGAGTGATTTCCAGGGTGCCCAGAACTGGGGGGGCTGGTGGATGTCTCTTCTCCTCTCCCCGCTCTCTAGGAATAATTACGGGGTAAGTGGTTCAAGAGGGAATTGAGTGTGCACGTCTGAAGCAGCTCAGAGCAAACAGCCCCCCAGAGAGACTGAGTTTGCCTTCTGTTCTCTTCTCAGTCAAGCTTGCCATGTGAGGAGCCTGGTCAAACTCCAGCAGCTCCATCGAGCTCCTGCCAGAAGGAAACTGGGGGCCGGGGCTCTGCAGGGAGCTCGGAGCTAACTCCCGGGACCTGGGCTGAAGGGTGAGAGCCACCAAGCAAACCCAGGCCTGGAGGTGGAGGCCCTGCCGGCCTGGGCTCTCCCTGCACTGACAGCCCCATAGGATGACTCTGTGACTGGCGGGGGCAGCAGGGCCAGAGGCTGGACCGAGGCATCCACGTGCCCACAGGAGCCAGAGCTGAGCCGAGAGCAGTTTTGTAATCAGACCTGTAACTGGGCGGGGGGGGGGGCGTGAAGCCCAGGCCGGGCAAAGTGCTGGGGCACTGAGGATGGACAAGAGGCTGGCAGGGAAGCTGAGATGGGGACCAGCACTGGGCGGGACCCAAGCAACTGGGGGCTGTGGTCACGTCTGGGCCACAGTCAGCCAGGTCCTGGGGTTCCATGTCCCATGTTCCAGGTTACACAGGCACTGAGCACAGAGGCCAGCAATGTCTGGCGTGGCATTCTCTGGCTTGTCACAGGAAGCTGTCATCCTCAAACACATTGGTGACTCTAAATCAGCCACAAAGCTGACCCTGCTGTGTTACAGGCAGCCCGGGGTGGTGAGGAAGGTGTGGCCCTGGAGCTGGGAGGCAGGCTGTGTGCTCTTGGGCCAGTCATTTCACTTGTCTACATCTGGCACCTTCCTGTCTGTCGAGTGGGTTGTTATGGATTGAATGTCTCTATCGCCTCCCAAATTCATATGGTGCAGCCCTAACCTCCACTGGGATGGGATTAAGGGTTCAGGCCTTTGGGAGGTGATTAGATCATGAGGGTGGCGTCCCCATGATGGGATTTGTGTTCTTATAAGAACAGACCCCTTCTGCCAGGTAAGAGACAGTAAGGCGGCGGCCATCTGCAAGCCAGGAAGAGAGGCCTCACCAGACACTAAATCTGTCAGCACCTTGTCTTGGACTTTCCAGCCTCCAGAACTGTGGGTATGTCTTTGTCTAAGGAGACCAGTCTGTGGTGTTTTGTTATAGCAGCCCGAGCCGACTAAAGATGAGGATAATGTCTGGATGAGTGATATGATGGACATTTAATACCATGAATACAGCACTGGCGAGACCGTCCAATGCCACAAACAGCCACGGTGTACCACCGTGGGCCCAACGCCATGCTTGCCAGCCAGGCTCCAGTGCAGTTCAGACAGTTACCAGGAGCCCGCTGGGCAGACACTGTGCTGTTGGGGCCACAGTGTCACCCCACCCCCACGTGGTTGTTGAGAGCCCTCAACCCACCTGTATCATGTACAGCTGGGCAATGCGGTACTCCTCCACGGTCATCGGCAGAGGAATCCGATATTCCTTTATAATCATCTTGGAGTCCAAGCCTTCCCGTCGATGGGGAACTGCGCGTTGGGACTTCTAGGTGAGGTTCCTTAAATAACCATGACAGAATTCACCAAGGACCCCTGAGAGAGAGAGAGAGCACGGGGAGAGTCACTTTCCACCAAGGCTGGTGTGTACGAGAGCACAAGGGAAGGGCCCACCGTGTGACCTTGAGCAAACTCCCTCACCTCCCCAGACGCCATTGTCTTTGCTTGCTAGGCAGTCGTGTAGAGGGCTTTGTAACTCTCTGCCACGGGGAAATAAAGGATTGTTATCCTACTAGTGAGGGCTGGGAGCTGGGAGGGTGTCACATCTCCTAAGAGCAGACAGCACCCGTGCTCTTGTTTTACGTGCAGTTCTAACAAGCCCCAGCCTCCCAGTTCCCCCAGTCCGGGGAAGCTGCTGGGGGCAGGCTCGGTGACGGCAGCCAGTAACAACGGCTGGCCATGGGAGAGGAGGCAGGACAAAGGAAACCACGAAACATCGACGTGAGACATTTAAACATGAGCAGCCTGGGCCGCTACAGTGTCGGAACAATCGGTTCTGCGCATGTCACTCGGTGCAGATGGCGTCACTGCTTCCTAAAAGGAGATTCTGAGTTACCCAAAAAAGGTGATCTTAAGGGTGGTTTCAGCCCAATCCAACAACAGCTATTAACACTTTATTCTATTGCGGATGCTGGGCTAGGTCTTGGAGGTAGAAGAGAGAAATGAGATAAATGGGTGGATTGCATAGCATTTGAATTACCTCTCAAAAAAGCCACTTTAAAAATAA
>NW_017731478.1:1882164-1887857 GCF_001890085.2 Hipposideros armiger | reverse complement strand
TCCCCTCTCCTGAGATTATATGCTATGAACTGGAAGCTGGCTGAAGGGTTCCAAGATAGATAGTGGCAGAATCAGGATAGTGTTTTATATAATATTTCAGAAGGACCCCGTCGGGGACTGTGGTCGGTGAGGATTCACAGCCACCAGGGGCAGGACACCGGCTCTGTGATAAGAGCAGGGGCCGAGCAGGCAGACAGCCTCCCTGGGGCACCATCTGTACGAGGCCTGCACATCCCCCGGGCACTAATGCATTACTGGATGTCTAACGAGATTGGGGAAATCGAATATACCAGAACTCCTGGGACAATCGGTACACAGGGCTGAAAGAAATTCTTTAATAAACCACCTAGGAAGGGAGGGGGGGGACTTACATAAATGGGCCAGAGATGGTCCCTGTGTTATTAGCCTAAAACAATCCCCCTGTTGTTCACTTCTTTACAGCAGTTTTAACTTAGCTCAAAGCCCCCCGCACTGAACTCAAATTCTCACACATCCACATAAACATCTTTTTATCCAATTAGGGTTCATCTACTTTACATACCCCATGAAACTGCACCCACCTCGGGTATTCATAGCTAAGACAACACCTGTGGCCATAAAAGACCCCAAATGAGGGAGTTCTGTGACTCAGAGACTCACCATGGTGTTTCTGAGCGATGACACCCAGACAGGTCAGCCTCCTGTCCGACACTCCTCCCCTCTTGGGTGGTGGTCCCACATCCCCTTATCCGGAAGGCCTCTTAATGGGAAGGAGTTTCCATCTTGAGTACCTGTCCACGTGCCACCCAATAACGCCTGTGGTTACTGCCCCTCCTGGTCCTGTCCTATCTCTTCCCTGAGCAACCCAAACTCTTGAACTTATCACAGGAGTGGCTGAGGTCACCAGAGGTCATGCATCGCCAGGAGGACGGGGACAGGGCGGATATGCTGAGGCCACCCCACAGCCACTCGCCATGGGGCAGGACAATGGGCCAGGCTATTCCCTCCAGCCAACTGTGACTGCCCGCTCACATGCCCATGGAGTTCAGTGTCAGGTGCAGGACGAGAGCAGGGGGACAAGAGACTGTCACCCACTTCCAGGAGGGCTCTCCTTCCGAGGAGAGAAAAGACACACTCACCAGACAAGGTGACCATAAAGCATGAGTTTCACAACCAGCATTTCCACACAGAAACAAACGTTGCCCTTCTCAGCAGCCCCCTAGAAAGCCTGAGGTCCCCCACGCCTGCCAGGGGCTCCCCTCTGGGAAGCCTGTAGAACCCTGCATCACCTCAGATGCTCCTGGCACGGGAGCAGAGCTCAGGAGATGGACGGAAGTGACCTCTGAATGCTGGCCACTCTTGGTGCTGTCTTTCAAGGAGGTCACCCAAAAAGGCCAACAGTCTGATCTCTTGGCTCATCAAGCCCCGGCATTTTGTTTCGTTAAAAAGAAAGGCAGGCCTGTTTCTTCCTAACTATGCCCACAGTCGTGGGTTCAGAAATCTATCCTGGCTTCCTGTTGAAGATGGTAGAGTAGAAGCATTTCCGTTCTACTGTCCTCCCTCGAAAACAAAGCTACTGAAGAGCGAGAAAAGTCAGCATGGCTGACGAAACGAGGAAATCGCTATACCCCGAAACCACAACCCGTGAGGGACAGAGACACCAGCCAGATACCACGAAGTCTGCTCTAGGAGGAAGGGGCACCAGGGGCCCCCACCCCAAATAGACACCACGTCCTGAAGGGCATGGCCATGGTCTTTGTCGGAATGATGAAATCTAGAGCGGTGGGGGCCGCCCGGGGGGAGGAGAGGCAGTTCCCTGATTTTTACCTTTTTATTGAAGTACCACACATGTATGAAAAAGTGCTCATGTCATAAGCAGAGATGTATTTTCACGAGGTGAACACACCCATATGACCAGCACCCCGATCAAGACACAGAAAATTAACGACCCAGGAGCGCCCCCCGTGCTCCCTCCTAGTCACATACCCCCAACCTCGGACAGCCACTGTCCTGCCTTTCGCCTGTTTCTGTCCTTGATATTAGGTTGAGGCCTATGGATTGCCAATATCCGACTGTCTTTGACCTACAGAATGAGCAGCTTCATACTGTGTGTGCTGCTTTGCTTCTGGCTTCTTTTGATCAACCTTATGGTCTGGATTCCTCCACGGTGTTGCTCATGGTTGTACACTGTTCATTCTCATTGCTGTCTAGTATTTCATTGAGTGAATATACTATAATTGGCTTTAACGGTTTCATTGTTGCTGGGCCCTTGCTGCTGTGAACAATTTCGTACGTGCAGAGACGCGATTTTACATTGCGGAATGGAAGACGAGTAAGAGCTGACAGAAAATTCATGCCAACGGGCCATTTCTATGACAGAGGCTAGTTTTCCTGCTAAGGGAGATGCCGGGAGGGATGTGAGGCTTGGGAGTGAGGGTAGCGAGGGGCTGGTCATAATGCAGAGAGTCCAAGGGCTAAAGACCTTTGGTATAAGCTGTGGTGAGCCTGTGAACGCTGAAACCTGAAAGAGATGGGATTCCAGGGCACAGGATAAATAAAAGCTCTGGGAAGAGAGTCTTCCAGACAATAAATAAGCCCAAAACGCAGCTGCAGACTGTTCCAAATCACTGCCTATGTTTTCTTTCCACACACTGTTATTTAGAATCATAATCAGAAAGGAACCCCCATGGGTCCTATGAATTAAGAGTGGGAGGTAGGGCTATCAGAGTGGCTCGTTGGTTAAGAGTTGGCTTGCGAGTGTGAGCTCTGAGCAGCAGGGCCCTGGTTCAGATCCCACATAGGCCAGTGATGCTGCGCCCTCTACAGCTAAGATGGTGAACAATAGCTCGACCTGGAGCTGGGCTGCCATGAGTCGCCAGCAACAGCGTAGGCTGCAGTGGGGCTGCAGTGGGCTGCCATGAGCTACCGTGAGTGGCTGGCAGCCCGCGTGAATGGCCGAACAATGGCTGGAGGCCGATCTGCCTCAGCCCGGAAGAGTGCAATGATCACAATACCAACATGCGCCAGTGAAGCGACACGACGTCCTCCACAACTAGACTGAAGAACAAAAGGACAGCAACTTGTCTGTTCCCCTCCCCCTATTCCCCAATAAAATCTTTCAAAAAAAAAAAAAAGAGTGGAGGGCAAACAAAGAACATACATCACAAGAGGAATCATCCAGAGAAATACAGAAAGACTTCAGAAAAATAGTTCTCCATCAACTCAGAGAAATTGCAGATATAATCTCTTAAAAACTAATGGAGGCAAAGAGGTGGGAGAAAGGAGACACAGGAAATTTACAAAGAAATTATTGGACAATAAAAAGAGATGAAAGCTGACAGGTGAGTTAGCAGAGCTCAGGGGTAAAATAGGAAAGAAAAATAAATATGTCACATATTATTTTAAGAACCATATTCTAAGCAGTGAATAAATAGACAAAGCACAGTGTGACAAGCAGAGAGGTGGTAGGCGGGCTGGAGGAAATCACACAAGATTAAATGGAGAAGACTAATAAGACAAAATGACAGATATGGGAGGCAAAAGGAAACCCAATATATACATAGTTGGTGTGAATCTTTTACCAAAAAAAAAATAGATCCTGAAACGAGGAAATAAAGTATCCAACTAGAGAATGGAAAAATCCCCTGAAATAAACAAGACTTGGCTCTACAGATTAACTGCCATTCTGTGGCCCAGGGAACGTTGATGGTGTAATGAACACCAAGACATCCTTAAAAAGTTACTGAGGTTAAAGGTTAAAGAAAGAACCAGATAAGTAGGAGACATAGGGAGATGGATTGAGGAGAATCAGGGTCCTTCATAGCAGCACAATTTCTGAAAACAGTGGAGCCCAGATTCTACAGAGTTCTAAGAGAAAGAAATTATGAACCAGAAGTTTATATCCAGCTAAACTGTCCTCTGAGCACATAGTTAATAGGCAAACTGAAACATGACTTTATAAGTAGGAGCTTAGACATCCATAAGGCCGTAAAAAAATTATCTGATGCTGACATCCAACCAACCAAAAGATAAACCAGGGCCAGCTGAGTGGTGCATTGGCTTGGGACGCCAGTTCTGAGCAGCAAGACCCCGGTTTGGATCCCACATGAGGGCCAGTGACGCTGCACCCTCTATAGCTAAGATGGTAAACAACAGCTCGACATGGAGCCTGTCTGCCGTGAGTTGCCGGCGATGGTGTAAGCTGCAGTGGGGCTGGCCAGCAGCTAGCGTGAGCTTTTGTGAGCTGCTGTGAGCCACCATGAGCCACCGTGAGCGGCCGTCCAATGGCCAGCGAGCAAATGCCTCACTCGAGAAGAGCACAATGATAATACCAACATGGGCCGGCGAAGTGAGGTTCTCCACAACTAGAATGAAGAACAAAAGGACAGCAACTTGTCTCTTCCCCTTCCCCGATTCCCCAACGCTGTTCCCCTCCCCCAATTCCCCAATAAAATCTTTAAAAAAAAAAAAGATAAATCAAAATAAGTTCCTCAATGGAGGAATCCTGGTGAATAATGAATTATTTTTTAAATTGGGGCAATTATGGTTATTGGCTAGAATATAGAAACCTCAACAGTATATACAAATAATAATATAACTAACTGAAACTGAGAGTGGAAGAACAGAGGTGGATGATAATCTCCTCAATTTCCACTGCATGGGAGTTGGTTCCTTATGGATGCATAGGTTAAAAAAATTAATGAGGAATGATTCATTGAATCCCAGGACTTTTTAGGGCAGTGGAACTACCCTGTGTGATACGATAATGGTGGTTATGTGTCATTACACATTTGTCAGAAACCAGAGAATGCACAGCACAAAGAGTGACCCCTAATATAAACTATAGACTCTGGGTGACAATGACGTGTGCATATAAGGTCATCAGTTGTAACAAATGGACCACTTGGGTGCAGGATGGTGACAGTAGAGAAGGCTGTGTATGTATGTGTAGGGGCCGGACGTCCGTGGGAAATTTCTGTACTTTCTTCTCAATTTGGCTGTGAACCTAAAACTGCTCTAAAAATAAAGTTTATTAATTTAAAAATTAATGATTTCAACCTTTTAAGGGTTGTTTTTTTTGTTTTTTGTTTTTTGTTTTTCTCACAGAAAGTAGATTAGAGGTTACCAGGGCCTGGGGAGATGGAGGAATGAGAAGTCATTGTTTAATAGTTACAGAGTTTTTATTTGGGTGATTAAAATGTTTTAGAAATGGTATAGTAGTGATGGTTGTACAACATTGTAAATGTACTAATGCCACAGACTCGTACAGTTAAAAATGGTTAAAATGGAAAATTTTATATTATGTATTCACCACAATTTTTTTTAAATTAATAATGTCATATTCCAAAACCCACTGAATTGTACATTTTAAATGAATACATTTAAATGCACGGTATGTGAATTATATCTCAATAAAGCTGTTTAAAAAGCTTCTCTTTTGTTCCCTAAACTTCAACCTTTTAAGAACTATTATCACGTATGACAAAAAAATGTTTTTCAGAAGTTTAGCAATTTCGTTTTGTTTTGTTGTAGATAAGTGCAAATGGATGACGTGTCTTTGGTTAAATCAAGAAAAATAAAATTTGATCTTTATTTTTTAAATGCATGTAGAGAATGATCCATTTTATAAAAAGTTATTACTACTCTGATTGTATATGTCTGTACAAAGAGTCTGGCATAGGGCCGGCCGAGTGGCTCAGTTGGTTAAGAGCTCG
>NW_017731478.1:1863443-1881884 GCF_001890085.2 Hipposideros armiger | reverse complement strand
AAAAAAAAAAAGTCTGGCATAATGTTCCCTCCATGCTGGTGAGGGTTATCTCAGGTTGGTGACATTTGGGGCAACTTTTCCATGCTCTTTCCTATGTGACTTGACTTTTCACAAGGGAGGAGCAGTGGAGTTTGGGCAACATGTGTGTAACCAGCCCGAGAAGGGCAATCAGCGTGGTCATTAAAATCACAGACTTTGAGTCAGCCAGAGCTTCTGCGGCTTCCCAGCTGTGACCGTGGGCAAACTGCTTCATCTCTGATCTCCCATTTTTATCTGCTATGAAATGCTCACATAACACACATAAATGCTCTGCCCAGTTCCCAGCAGCACTCGGCTACCCTAGCAGTCAGCAGGTGCTGCTGTGCTGAGCAGGGTCTAGAAGGCAGGCGTCGGCCTGGACATGGCCCAGCATCCAGGCTGGGCCGCTTCCCCCAGGTGCAGACACTAAACCCACTGCATCAGGGAAAGACAGCACCCAGGGTACGGACGTCTGAAGGACCAATGGCCCCTTGGCAGGTCCTGCTTGGTTCTGCAGCCAGGAGGGGGACCTGGTGGAGTTGACAGGGTCCCCTTGCTTTCTTCCTGGTTAAACCAGAAGCACGGGGACACAGGCAGACCCCAGCTCCCTGAGGAGAGAAGGCAGTGTGACTTATGTGTCTGCCTGTCCCCTGAGCCCCCCTCACCCAGCAGCTGAACCCTCAGACAATCTTATTAGACTCATTCCGGCTGCCTGGGCGCGCGTGAGCCAGACACACATTTCATCTCCAGCCCTGCTCGAGTAGTGATGAGTTAGACAGAATTATATTTTACTGCTTTCCACAGGGAAGCTTCCACAGGGGCCTGGCACAGCGAGAGGGAAGGAAGAAAAATACAAGTCTCAAGAGGCCCTTCCGGGAGGAAAGGCGGGCAAGACATGTGGGTGACCGCTGCGCACAAACCCCCACCGGGGGCACATCCCCATGGCCCCTGTCCAGGGAGGACACGGACGGACCCTCTACTGGGCCTCAAATATCACCTGGCCCTGGTCTCTAGAAAAGCCTTGGGCCTCCAGAACCCCTGTATTCATGACTCTGGAGAGGACCTCCAGCCCCCATGTTCATCCGTATCGTTGAGAAAACAGCAGGGCCAGACAGAGTCAGAGTGGAAGCAACTTGGGGTGGTGACCAGGGAGGCCATGGGAGTTGGGACCAGCCCTGGACAAGGTGCACGGCCCAGACTGTATCCTGCCTGTCTGGAGCCCTGGGCGGCATGTGGGTGGAAGGTCACCCTCCCGTCCTCAGGCAGTGTGCCCAGCCAGAGCCCACATGGGAGAGCCAGAGGAGAGGCCTGCAGCTGACCGAGAACACATGGTTCTGGCCAAGGAGTCAAGGGGCCTCCCGGGCTGGGAACCCAAGGTCATCACAGACTCTCTGGGCATCGCAGGGGAAAGGCACCATCCAGGTGTCTCAAAGGAGCAGGGTGGCCAGGCAGGAGGGACGGCGGTGACCTGCAGTCGGAAGGGAGGCGCCCTGGACAGCGCAGGTAGGAAGGTCAGATAACTCCTTTGGGCGGAGGCCACCGCGAGAAACCCTGCCTGGGAGGGGAAGCAAGACAGAGCTTCATTTATAGAACCGAATGTGTTTCCACGATTAGCTGGGGTTGACGTCACAGATGGAGTCTATAGGAGCGATGCCGTGTGGAGACAAAGGGGGATGGAAGGCGTCCAAGCGCAGTTCAGCAGCATTGTGGCCGTTAGGGCTGGAAGCTGCTCGGAGCCGGGCCAGCAGAGCCTGCCTAAATGTTTGCCACAGCGGGAGGGCGGCTGGCAGGGCAGGCAGGGGCCACGGGCAGCTTCTGGGGGCCCTGGTGCCTCCGGAACATCCCTTTTGGGTCCCTGGGGCCTCTCCCCCACTTTCTCTAGGAAAGCCCCCTTCTGCCCTCTGCTTCCCCAGCCTGCTGGTCACCTATCAGGGGCCGAAGTGGGGAACATTAAGAGAACGTCATTCCCACCATCTATATCTGGGGAAGGTGGGCTCCCAGTGAATGGGAGGGGGCAATAGGGCTGCAGGAGGGGAAAGGGGCAGCTCTCTGTGCCCCGGGGTCCAGCCACCAGGCTGGGTGGCGTGGGGGAGTGTGTGCAGGAAGTTAGCACCATCAGCTGCCTCTCTGTCTCCTGGGGGTCAAGCAGGAAGTGGGCACATTCCCCAGGAGTGTCTGAGCTGGAAGGAGCTGGGGGGGGGGTTTGGGGGATCGCTGCCCCCAGAGTGGTTTCACCTTTACCTGTTAGACACTGGACTTCCACCAAGAGGACCCCGCTCCGGCCCTAACTAACGGTCGCTTTATAAATGAGCTGACACCCAGGTGTGGCCAAGCTGGAGGACGCAGCGCTCGCCCCGCCCGCCAGTGTCCTGGACCCTTTGACCCTGCACCCGGGCCTGAGCACTGAAGCCCCAAAGCCCTGGGCACCCCTGCAGCCTCTGACATCCAGGTCGGCCATAAATCTCATCGTGTACAGCCGGGGTGCCAAGCTGGGGAGGACTGCCAAGCCACTGCGGGACTGTCATCAGACCCCACAGGACGGCAGCCACCTGGGGGCACCGCGGAGCCTGTCCTGCAGTGCAGGGCTGGGAAGGAGGGATGGAGCCCTTGGAAAATGCAGAGGGTCAAAGTGAGTAGGGTGGGGGTGGGGGGGCTTTTTATCTCTAAGGTGCAGGAGCAAAGCAGGCATGGAGAGGGTTGGGGCCCTGCTCGAGGAGGCCCAGGGTGATCAGCACCCGGTTTTAGGACTCGCGTTTCCAAGCTCCAACCTCGCTTGTCAGGAAAAGGGGAGAGGAGAGTTGCCTGTGAGGATGTTAAGACTGAGGCCCAGATCCTCCAAGACAAGCAGGACGGCCCAGCTGGGACAGCCCCTGACACTCACTGCCCTCTAAGGGCCCAGCTGGTCACTGCTGCTACAGCTGTCATCGCTGGCTTTCCGGGGGGGTGGGGGGGCTCCCCACACTTTCACAATGGACACTCAGCTTAGATGTGACAATAGAAACAAACGCAGAGGGACCTCGGCGACACTCTGGTTCTGAGCTGTGGCTCACACAGCCGTCACCTGGGGCCTTGGTTCCCGTTCCTGGTCACCTCCCCTGGGCGCTACCACCTGGCCTCGGGTCCTGAATCTGGGCCTCCCAGAAGCTTGCTGGCCTTAGAAACGAGCACCCCTTTAGGGAAGGACGCTCCTAAAGTGCTCCTGGGGTGGAGGAGGGAGGACCCCCCCGAAATGCTTGGTGGCTGGGAGCTCACCCAGGCTGGGAGGGATCAGGTTAAGCGGGGGTCTCATCCTGTCCCAAAGCACCTCGGCTCCTCTGTTCCCCGGGAAACAGCAGTTTCGGGGCACCCGAGTGAAGAGGCCGGGCTGGGATTTTCACCCAAACTGGTGATGACCCCTTGTTACGGTCATTACGATGTGATCATGACACCATATAACAAACACTGGCGACACAGCTGCTGGGGCCAGCCTGGCCCCCAGGTTTTGACTGGACACTTGGGTGTGGGGCAGTAACCCCCAATCCTGCACATGCGTTTCCCACGGGTTATCTTCTACCTTCTCCCGACCTTCCTTCTCTCCATCTCCTCCAATTCCAAACCCACCAACCCACGCGCACCACCACTCCTGTTACAAGGCATGAACGTCTCGGCCCCCACGGGAGGCCAGCTTGCTGACTCCTCAGCCTCTCGTGCATTGGGTCCCATTCTTGTCACTTAAGAACCTTCTCCTTCAGTTAAGCCTCCCTCATCAATTTGTATCCCTCGACTGGAGTCCCCACCCCCCACCCGTCAGCACGCAAACGTGCAAGAAACAGCTCCCGTACTTACAAAAACCAAACGAAAACCCACAGTGCTCTCGCTCGCTCTCTCTCTCTCTCTCTCTCTCTCTCTCTCTCTCTCTCTCTCTCTCTCAGCTAATTTTTTTGAGGTATAATTGACATAAAACATTATATTAGTTTCGGGTGTACAACGTAAGGATTTGACCCCAAGCTCTCCTAACCCAACTTTCCTTGTGGTACCACCCCATTTCTCTGTTCCCCTTTATAGCAAAACCCTCATAAGAGTTTGCCAATCTCTTTTCAACCCACCCCTCCAGTGAAACCTCACAGGTCAAGGCCACCTGTGACCTCGGTGTGGCTAAGCCGGGGCCAGCTCCCAGTCCTCATCCAGCCCCTCATTAATTAATTCCTGCATTTAACACATAGCGATGGAGCATGTGCAACAGGTAGGCACACAGCACGGCCCTCGAAGGGACTGAGGTTCTCCTCTCTGCTTGGCCAACACACCCACCAGCAACCATCCACACGGAGCTGATCATGGGCAAGATTCCAGCATTGGGGCTCCGAGCCAGCTTACGTGGAGCCCATCAGCCATTAGCTGCAAATAATGATATTTTTTTATTCCAAAACATGTTGGTGTTGTGCAGTCTGCAAGTAGCCCTGTGGGGCTGACCTCAGATCTACAGGGGTACAAACTCTATGTTGGGGTGTTAGGGGGCCAGTGTCCCTAGTCTTGCCCCTATATGCCCACACTATTCATGGGACCCCCCCAAGGCTCTGCGTCCCCACAGCTCCTTCTGCAAGAGCTACAGCTTTGGGGGCACAGGCCCAGGGCTTTCTAGGTGTCACAGTGGAGCATTAAAGCCCATGAGCTCCGAGACACTGCCTACAGTACCCAGTAGCACCTAAAACGGTGGTTCCCAAACTTGCAAGAGCCCATTAACCCACCGGGGTGCGCTTGAAAGACACAGATTCCAGGGCAAATGAAGGGTCAGAGCCTTGACCCCACCCCTCCCTGCACCCCAGCTCTTTCTGTACACCGTGAGGAGGGTGCAGGAGAAAATACACAGTCCATGCAATCCCGGCTCCCCTGGAGGCCTCCCCAGGGTCTCACTATACCCTCCGTCCCCACACGCGGTAAACCCGCTGCTCTGCTTGGTCCCTTGGTGTCTAAATCCTTTCAATCATTTTCCACACGCAGGCTACATGAATAAATGACGAGTTACTTAATCCTCGTAACTGCCTCGAGTGAGATATATGACCCCACATTTATCTATTTATTTTATCGAGATGTAATTCACATACCATACAATTCACCCTCTTCAAAGGTACGTTTTCGTGGTTTTCCATATATGTACTGAGTTGTGTAATCGCCATCACTGATTCCTGAACATTTTCTCACCCCAAAAGGGGACCCCACAATCCCTTCCTACTCCCCCGACCCCCACCCCCTGACACGTGTTCATCTACTTTCTGTCGCTATGGATTTGCCTGTCCTGGACCTTTCTTTAAATGGGATCATACACTATGTGTCCATTTGTGTCTGGTTTCTGTCACTCGGCATCATGTTTCAAGGTTCGCCCACTTTGTCGCATGTGTCGGTACCTCCTTCCTTTTTATGGCAGAATAATATTTTACCGTGTGGCTCTTATGCCCATTTTCATAGCTGAGGGAACTGTGGCTCGGTGTCACTAAGACACCTCGTCCTGCTGTCACTCAGTAAGCGCTAGAGTCAGGTTTGTCTCTCTGTGCAGCCAGGGTAGAAATAGCTTAAGAACTGAACAGTCATCATTGTCTACATTTGTATCGATTTATATAAATATATACCCCTAGCACTGATAATAGAATGTTATGGTTTACAAACGCTTTGAGCTTCAAATTCTTGCTTTTTCTGAGCGACCCGACAAGGTAGAAAAGGCCAGTGTGCCCCGTTTTTGGAAGGACCCAAGAATTTACGTGGTGTATTCAAAGCCAGACGTATTTATTGATGGATTAATGGAGGCTGCACCAGAGATAATGTGAGTGCGTGAATGGCTTTAATGCTTTTTTGCAAAGATGCATGACTTGGAGAAATAGTTTCTGCTTTTCTCTTCCAGGTTGTTTTGTAGTGAGACCAGAGGGACAACCCCATGTAAACTCCACCCAAGAGTGATGTCTTGGTTTTATTTTAATGTTTCTGACTGATCTTGGAAATCAAGGTTGGTATTTCTTTCAAAGTATAGACTCCCTGGTTTCAGCCCAAATCTACTGCACTGCCGAGGGAGGGGCCTGGGAATTTGGATTTTTAACCCGTTCCCAACAAGGCTGGTAAGAACACAAAAGTGCCTAAAGGCTAAAATCTCAACTCCATAACCAAACAAATGAGGTTCTTAAATTCTAGTCTTACTGGGACCCCTCTGAAGTCCATGCATTATCGACAGTGTTTATCAAGCCAAATGTCAGGCTCTGTGGTGGGTGCCCGGGGGGACAGGGGACCAAGACAGAGAGAGGCCTTGGAGTCTGAAGACTGCTGGGGGACACAGGCGTTGCGCGAGGCATTGAAGACCTGACGGGGAATATTATTCAGCCTTCAAAAGAAAGGAGATTCTGACAGTGGGTCTTGCCTGCTGACACTGGGCCCTTCCTACCTGCCTCACTATGCACCAGCCAACTGGGTTGCTGCCTCACTACGCGTCAGCCGGCTGGGCTGCTGCCTTTTCTCAGCATAGCTCTGGATTCCAGGCAGCTGCCGTGCCCATTAAACGCCCATCCCCCAGGCTTTGGCACCACTGGCTCCTTGTCGTGACCTAGGCCTCCATCTTGATGCCACGCTCGCCCGGTCTGTGGAGAAGCCTCCCCCTGCCCCGCTCTAGCCTCTGGCTCCATGCTCTGGAATGATCTGATGCGCTTCCCCACAGTGAGGGAGACCCGCCCAGTCTCACTGGTGACTAGGAGTGCCTGGGCCCACGAAACGACAGCGGATTTACGTGACTCATCTTTTCATTCGCAGCAGATGCTAGGGAGCAGGGTGCTGGCTGGCACTTAGTAGGGATTCAAGAGGGCCTGCTTGGCAAACGATCCCCCAACCATCTACAGGCAGATAATGCCGCCGAGCAGCCAAAGTGCTAATTACAAACTGCTCGGTTAGCTGTTCCTCAGAGCAGCTGAAGGGTTCTCCAAGAATAGCGCACCCACCCTGCCGCGTCCCCGGAATAAAAAACCCGGCTTCTTGACAGCGTCTCTGACTCAGCCTGTTCACGGAGCCAGGCTGTCCCCTCTTCCCCCAAAAGAGTGTGTGCAGGGGCATAAACCTCAGAAAGGCAGACAGACAGGCAGGCAGACAGACAGGGGGCTGCTTGCTATTACCCACAGCGGGGTGGGGCCCTAAATGACATACGGCCATGCCTGGTGGCCCAAATGACCTTCGGGTGGCTGCCACCCCCTCCCAGGTGTGCACGGTGCGTTATAGTTTATCACACAGGAAGAGTTACTACGCGGAAGCAGCCAAGGCAAGGCGCGAAGAGGAAAGCCCAGAGGGGCTGAGTCACTTAACGAGGCCACACAGCTGGTCAAGGGCAGAGGCCCTAGAACCCCTATTTCCTGGCCTGCGATTCAGGGCTCGATCTACGGTGCCCTTGGGTAAGCAAGGGTCCAGGAGCCACAGGCCACCGGCCAGTGTCCCCAGGGGGACATGTGTGCACATGCGAATGCACGTGTCTGTGCAGCCTTGCTCAGGCCATCTCCCAGAGTGAGGGGCGTGGCCCTTACAGGGCTGCCGGGGAACACAGTATGCCTGGGAAGTGGCCCAGGTAACTGGCTCTTCTTTATAGGGTTATTAGCTTCCTGTCATCACCCCATAAAATCCTCCTGCTGACGATGGATGCCGTCCCTCTCCAGGGAAGGAGAGAGGGAGGAAAGAAAACACAAAGGAAACAAAACTGCTGGTCAAACTTGGAAAGCCCCATGGGTACATAACTGGGAAAGAGAAAGCATCAGGGGTTGCTGGGTTGCCTAGTTCAGTTGCACAGGCTGTGCACTGCCCAACTCCTAGCAGCGACAGTCTCATGGACTACAGTAGGATTGACAATCCCTAGAGCTGAGGGAAAGGGCCCCACCTGACTTGGGGCAATGTTTTCAAAGTCTCAAGGCCCATCCCTCACCGCCACCTTGTCCTACCACGAGGACCTCCCCGTTCTCAGCAACTGCCCATCGGTAGCAGCTCGTGGGTGGGAAGAACTGACCAAGGTTGGACAGAAGTCAAGGTGAAGGGTTTGGCAACTCCTGAGTCATTCTGGGGGATGGGCTGGAACTAGCTCCAAGCCCAGGACCTAAGGGAGGAATTAGCCATATTTTAGAAGCCAAGTCATCATTCTCTCCCCCTCTCCAAACAACTGTCCATTCCTGCCTCTGTCTTTCATCAGCTCTGGAAAATTCTCAGCGATTATCTCTTCAAACACGGCCTCTGGCTGAGTTTCCTCTTTCTGGAATCTAATTAGATGAATGTTCGGTGCTCTCCTCCACATGTCTTATCGTCTCTCCAGCTTCCTCCTTGTTCCAGGGTTGTGTTCTGGGCCACGTCTTCACCGCCGGCTTCCAGTTGCTAACCCTTCCTGGCTCTGACTGCGCTCCAACAAAAGTTCTGTTCGGTTCTTCTTCCAATCCGCTTCGTCACTTTTCACAGCTTTTTGTTCCCTGCACCTACTTCCAGCCTCGCCTTTATTTATTCCAATACAGCAAACTAGGTTATTTTATCAACACTGCCTAAGTATTGCCGTATCTGAAATCCTGAGGGTCTGTTTCTGCCGTAAATTGTCCACGCCGGCTCTGGCAGGCTTATCTCCTCTTCTGCTCAGTTATTTTTTACTACAAACTGCTCATTTTCTGCAGGGGTTATTTGTAGAAATCCTTCGAGACTTAGGACGGGGTCTGTTTTTCCTGAGAGGATGTATATTTGCTTCGCCAGCGCCGGCATGTCTACCCATCTAGCGGTCCTCTGATCCTCCCTTCTCACTCACCTTTTCTATTCTTCCCCCCAAATAGATAGCAAGTGTCTTTGTTTCCTGGGGCCGCTGTCATCAAGTACCACAAACTGGGTGGCTTAAAGCGACACAAATTTACCCAGAAGTCCGAAATTGGGTGCCTTGGTAAACTTGGTGCCTAGCTTCTGGAAGTGGCTAGAGGTCCTTGGTTGGCAGCTATGTCACTCTCATCTCTTCCTTTTGTCACATGGCCTCCTCTGCGTTTCTCTGAGTTCCTGCATCCCACATGACCTTCTTATAAGGACACCAGTCACTGGATTCAGGGCCCTCCCGTCTCCAGTGGAACCCCATCTTAACATCTGCAAAGACCCTATTTCCAAATAAGGTCACATTCCCGGGGGTGGGGTGGTGGGGGACGGACTTTGACATATCTTTTTTTTGGGGGGGTTGGGAGGTACAATTGAAACCACACTCTTTCCAAGCCTGAGCAGCTTGGACCTTACAATTGCTACGTTTACTTCTCAGCCTGGCCTGGCTTTAAAAATTCTGCTCTATCTACTACTTTATACTGCCTTCCTCTGTCACCCCAATTAAGGGGACCTGGCCCACGGCAACCCCGCCTGTGAAATATACTGAGGGAGAGTGTGCAGCAAAGGAAGCATAACTAAGTTTTCCCGGTACTCCCTCAGCAGCAAATGGCATTCATTTTTCTTGTCTAGGATGAGAACAATCTTAATTTTGAGTAACTTAACTACTAAAAAAAAAAAAAATTGTCAATATAGTAAATCAGATGAAAAGTTTCTTAATACTGAAACTTCCTTCCAACCTTGGGATAAATCCTTCTTGGTCATGATGTATTATTCTTTTTAATGTCGGGCTGAATTAAATTTGTTATTTTATTTAGGTGTCTTAACAAAAGAATTTCGGTTTTATTCAAAAGTGAGACTGGCCTGTCGTTTTGCTGAGTTATCCTTATCTGATTTGGGTACCAGAGTTCCTAGCAAGACAACTTGTAACATCTTTTTGTGCACAAAACTGAGAGCATTAACGTAACGTGAGAATTATCTGTTTCCTAAAGGTTTGGTAGAATTTATCCCTATTTTAGGGGCAAATTCTTTTTCTTGATGAGCCAATTTAGGTTGTTTTTATTTACTTAGAGAAATCATGCATTTCACTTTGATTTTCTAATTAACTGGCAAAAAGTTGCATGCAATATTCTTTTCTTTTTAAAACCTCTTCTGTAGTTATATTGTCTTTTTGGTTTGTGCCGTCTGTTTTTTGAGTTTTATCTCTTTCATTAGTCTTTTCAAAGAGCAAGTTTTGCAATTATTGATAAATTCTGCCCCATTTTCTGACTTCATTTTACATTAGTTCTTTTCACCTTCTTTGAGTTTATTTTTCTAGATTCTTGAATTGAAAGCTAAGGTCAATAATTTTTCATCTTATCTGTCTCTTAATAAATGAATATATGATGACAATTTTCCTTTGAGTGTTGATTTGGTTTCATTACATAGGTTTTTATATTCCATGCTCTTACTGCCTTTCATGTCAAATACTGTAGTTTAAAATGTTCACTCTGACTTCCTCATTTAATTTGAGGGCGATTAACGTTTTTTAATACCTAATGTGCTGTCCTTGAAGAATTTTCTATTGAAAATTTCATTGAGATGGTTGTAAATTCACATGCAATTGTAAGAAATAACACAGAGAGATCCCTTTTACACTATCCAGCTTCTCCCAATGGTAGCAGTTTATAAAACTACAATATCACACCCAGGACACTGACATTGATACAATCTACAGATTTTAATCACATTTCCCCCGTTTTACTTGAACTTATTTGCATATGTGGGGTGTGTAGGCATTAAGTTGTGTACAATTTTGTCACCTGTGTACATTTAGGTATCCACCCCAGAGATACCTTGGAGATTTTTAAAGCCCACCTTGTTACTCTATATTTGTCCTTTCTTTTCCACTCATAATATCATCAATTCTTATTTAATGTATTTGAAGCTATACTGTTAAGGACAGAAAGTCCAGGCTTTTAAATTTTTTGGTGGAATATGCCTTTGATCAGTTTGAACAATTCCTTTAGTCCTAAAATATTTTTCACTTTTAGTTCTTTTATCTGATAGTAATATTGCTCTATTTGCTTTCTTTGCTTTGTTTGTGAAGGATTTCTTTCCTCACCCTTTTGTTTGTTTGGTTGGTTAAGTGGCTATTTGCTCCAGAGTGCAAATACCACATGACTAACACTGAGTTATTAAATGTAATACAGCAAACTCATATGACTATCTTTCCTTAGTAAATTCTTCAAATTTTTTAAAATTGAGATATACTTCAATAAACTGTACAGCTCAATGAATTTTTAATCTATCTATCTGTCTGCAGGATTTTTTTGATGTGTGATTGTGTGTGTGTCTGGGATTGTGGTCTTGTGGAGCCGAAGAACGGAGACACAGACCAGAGAGGTAAAGTTGCAGAAAAGGACGTCTTATTAGAAGAAAAAAAATACCATTTCAAAGAAACAGAGTGGGCCCGAGAAGTAGAGAATGGCTCAAGGGCCATTATTAGAAGAGAAAGTACACTCCAAAGAGTTTGGAGCAGGCAGAGCAAAGGAGCTCAAAAGCCTTTCCTCACCCTTTTATTTTCATACTTCTTAAGCTGTTTCACTGTTCTTTTCAGTCTCGTTTAAATAAAATACTTATTATTTTTTTCTTTCATTTATTTATTTATTTATTCATTTATTTATTTGGGAACAGTGTGTTTTCCCAGGACCCCTCAGCTCCAAGTCAAGTAGTTGTTATAACCTAGCCGTGGAGGGCGCAGCTCCATGGCCCACGTGGGGATCGAACTGGTAACCTTGGTGTTATGAGCACTGTGCTCCAACCAACTGAGCTAACCGGCCACCCCACAAAATACTTAACTTTGAGAGAGTATCTTTTAATTAGTGAGTTTAACTTGTGCACATTTTCTGTGCTTACTGATGTTTAGACTAATTCCTATCCTTTTCTATATACCACGTTTATCTCTTTTCTTCTTCTTTGCCCTTTATTGGAGTCATTTATTTTGTTAGCTGTATCTTTTTTTCTACAGTAGGCTGGATGTTATGTTTCATTTTCATTTTTCTAGAGCAGGGAGCAGCAAATGTTTTTGTGTGTGAAGGGCCACAGAGTAAATATCTTAGGCTTTGCGGGCCATACAGTCTCTGTTGCAACGACTCAGCTATGCTGCTATAGCAGGAAAGCAGCCACAGAAAACATATTATCAAATGGGCATGGCTGTGTTCCAATAAAACTTTATTTACACAAACAGACGGCAGGCCAGAGCTGACCTGCAGGCCATAGGCTGCTGACTGCCTGTTCCAGTGACAATCTTTAAATATTTAAACACACATGCTCAAACGTGTAATTTTCTGGAGGGCCTAGATTTCATAAGGGTCTTTCTTTCCTTCTCCAGCACGAGATGAAATAAGTTATATTCACTCAACTTCCCCATTTATCCCCTAGGTCACCCCAACACCCCATCCTGCTCCTCATACGTCACATCCGGGCTTGGAGGACACCTGGCAACCTCTCTATCTCCTGGGTACCATTTTGGCCATGGTCTCCTTTTTCAGCCTAATCCCACTGTCACTCTACCTTCTGGGGGCTCCTTCATGGTTTTTATGCCCTGAAGGCATCTCTTTACCCACGTGGATACTGAATAATATGTGTTCAGTCATATTGAGGGATTTAGACCCGGAAGAGAAGGCTGTGGTGTGCCCTCAATCTGTAAGCCATGACCTCATCCCCTGCTTAACTTCCAGGGATTTTTTTTTTCTTAAATATGGGGTCAAAGAGAACGTGAGTTGGTCCTTCACTGGTGTAGCAAAGGCAGCAGCTGTGCTGTCAGCAGCCGTGTCCCCTCCATGTAGCCAGTCTGGGACAATGCAGCCGGCACATGGATCTCAACGGAGCTGAGCACGAGGGCAAGTCCTGGCGGCATTTGGATCTGTAGCTCCAGCCGCTGCCGAGGCTGCTGTCCTATCCTAACCCCTATGGTACGGTGAGCATTGCAGGCAGGGCCCCTTTTCCGCCAAAGCCAGCTCAAACTGGACTTGTGTTACTCATGGCCATAAAACCCCTGACTAACAGGAGGATGATGCATCTTTTTTTGACCTTCTGCATGTTAATCACTCGCTGAGCAAGACCTTTTCTCCTAAGGGCAGAAAGATAGATTCCACTCTCCTCTAAGGCCACAAAATGACTAAAAGTTCCTAATCAATACGGTGGTTTTTCTCTGTATAATCATTCTGAAAGCCCACAGTCTACCTTCTGAATTCACGGAAATCACGGGGCATTGATCCGGTCTGGGAAGGACGGAGCTGGTTGTGGGTAGAGGGCAGACGCGGGTGATGCAAAGTCCAGTGTGCTGGACGTGTGTGTCACCTTTCATCACGCGGAGGCTTTATCCGTGAAACATGAGCACTTTCTGTGAATCTGGGGGTTGCTCTTGGCTTCTAACAAAGCTGCACGGGGCCTGGAATGACCTCGAAGATTTCTCCCCTCAGGGAGGCGGTAACACCACCAGCTTGGCCCACCAGGCATGCACGGCGCCACGCAGGCTTGGTGCTAAACAGATACAATCCTTGGGACTAAAATTAAACCCAGCTCGGTGACATGTTGACGCAGCTTTGCAGGAACAGCAGGCTCCTGTGTACACACTGTCCCCCTCTGCACACCTATTTGTAAATTCATCACACATCAGTAGGCTTTGCTCAGATTCACACGTTTCTGGGCCATTCTGAGGGGAGCTCAGGCTACGGGACCATCTGATCAACTTCAAAACCAGCCCCGTCCTTCCAGCAGATCCTAGGTGGGAACTCTCCTTCTTGCCAGACCCCTAAGTTCCCCCTCGTCTTGCTCCCCTCGCCTGCAGAAGGATGAAGGGCAGGGGACTTGGGGGAGGGGCTCCATGAGCCCGGACTACAAATGTTCTCACTATACGAATATGACGGTTTTCAGACAGACACACACATGCTTGTAAGATGTTAGTAGAAGCTGTGTGGACGCGAAATTAAAAGAAATGGAGAGCAGGTAGTTAGAGAGTGGCACCTTTTAATTATGTGTTCACACCCCCACCGGCCACCGCTACCGTCGCAGGGCCCTGTCTCTGCTCCCAGGTACACCTGGTTCCTGGAACACTTCCCGGTCCCAAGCCCCTTCGAGCTTCCTTGAGTCAGCTCAGGCTGTGGCCCTGAGGTCAGGGTGGAGGTAGAGGGTCAGTGGAAAGAATGTCAGGCATCACATAACCTTGGCCTCAGTTTACCCATCTGGAAAGGGGGGCTAACACCTGAGCTTTGCAGGGGCTCTCAGGCAGTGCTGGGTACCTGAGTGGAAGCGTGGAGGCTGATAGCTCACGCTCACGTTGCCTGGGAGACAAACTCCTCCTCTATGTAGCGTTGCCCCAGGGTGCTCTGTGCCAGCTCCTCGCCACAAAGGCATCACCTGAACAGACACATGTGGGGACCGTGTCCCCGTGGCCGCTCACCCTGGAGGGTGCCTTCACGGGCCTGGGTTAGGTTCTCTGTGTCAGCAGCTCCTGCCAACACTTAGAAGACCCAGGACCAGACTGCTGCCTCCTTCTACCTGACCCAAAGCGTGGAAAAATTAAACTGCCCTGTCCTCCTCTTCCAGAAAGCCCTCCTGGGTTGATGGGAAAAGGCTCGTAGTCTTTCCTCCGCCTCTTGGCCTCCTTCTCTGTGACGTGGCCTCTGTCCCTACTCTCCCCAGCCTCAGGACAGGTGCTGGGGTAACTGCCCACAACCTGAGCACCGCGGATCTGGCTCTCTCCATATTCAGCCCAGTCACGTGCACTTGGCGCTCCCACAGGATTTCAGTAAGAATGAGGCCAACCACCGGAGAGTAGAACATGCCCTGAAGTTTCCTTACAGGGCTCTGTAGTCCCAGGAGTTCCCTGTCCACCTTGACCTTGAATTGGGACCAGGCAGGTGTGGACTGAAGTCACTGCTCTCCTTGGGCAAGTTGGGGTGCTCTGAAGCCTCGGATCCGAAACGAGGTGTGTGTGTGTGTGTGTGTGTGTGTGTGTGTGTGTGTGTGTGTGTTCCTAACGGGAACATGGGGAAAAGTGAAGGAAAGAATGTTCCTAAGAGTGCAAGTGATAGCATCCATCTCTTCATCCTATAAATATTTACGGAGTGCCTTAGATAAACCCCGGGATGGGCAGAAGGCGGGACCAGTGGCTCCTCTCCACTTCCACAGGCAATGAGCCCACACACTCGGAGGCCATGGGCGCTGGTGGTGAGAGCTCAGACCCCCGGACGTCCAGCTAAATGCGGCGAGCCTCCCAGGCCCTCCACCCCCCACGCCCACCCCGAGCTGCGAAACAGGCCCCAGAGACTACGGATGAGCAGGAGGGGAAGAAGCAGAGCCATCTGGCTTGTCCCGAATTACTAACCACGGGAGGAGGTGCGGGCAAGGCCGAGGGCAGAGGCGGTGGGAACCAGGTGTGGCCGCCCCCATCCCCACCGCCAGAGGTTGGGATGTGAGCTTCCAGGCAGCTGGGCCAGGAGCGCTGGGGGCTCCCCTAGCAGGGCAGCAAAAAACAAACCGCGCCTCATTCTCCGGGCTCTTACCCCTCAAAGCAGCTACGAGCCAATGTTCCTCATGCCTTCCTCTCGGAAACCTCCTCAGAAGAGTGAGCCGAGGCCAGGCGAGGCCAGGCGAGACCAGGCAGTTCAGCCAAAGTCTCACTAGCCAGGGACCAGCCCAAGATGGCACCAGGTCCCCAAGCGCCACCTGAGGTCCCTCCCTTGCAGATCCCACATCACCACACAGCATCGAGGTGTCTCTCCTTTGCCCACCTGTTGTCCCTGTCGCCCCTCAGCCGGGATTCAGGTCCTGTCGGCTCTCCCTGGGTGGCAGAACGGCTTCCTGAGTTTGGGTCCCCCCAAATGCTTCCTCCAGGAGCCCTCAGAGTGCATCTGACCGCACTGGACAGCTCCTTCCAGGCTCAGAGGCCCGCTCCCCAGAACGGCACTCGCAGTCTCAACCTCATGGGTCCCCCCCACGGACTGGCTGCCCAACCTCCAGCTCCGTCCCCCCTTCTCCATGTTCCCTGAAGCCACCTCGGGTCCCAGCTTCGAAGTCATCAAGGGCAGTGCTCCATCTTCACCTGTCCCTGTGTCTGGCGCCCAGTGGGAGCCCCTCGCTGTTGCCTGAAGCAATTGCTGAGGTTCACACTTGCTGCACCTTCTGTCGAAAAAGCCCGTCCCCACCTGGTCTAGCTGGCAAGTTCCCAGGAGTCCTTTAACACATAGTCGAACCAGCACGTGCTCCGCCAGCCCCCCAGACCATCCCGGGCAAAGCTGGGTGCCGGGTCCCTGAGAGCGCCTCACCTCCTGCTCACACCACACCCCATGCCTGCTGTCTGTCCCCAAACCACGAGGCTTGAGGGCAGTGCCCACTGCTTTTCATTTCTGTGTCTTCTGCCCAGCGCAGACCTCCCTAAACACTCGGAGAGCCACAGCAACAGGGGTGGCAATTCTGGGCAGGGCGCATGCAGGCAGAGGGAAAGCTCGCCAAGACTTTGGGCGGTTTCTAGGGGACCTTCCAGGAGACCGTCTAGAGGAGAGCAAGTCTATGGGTCATGTCCCCCGTGGGTCAGCCTCCGCCCCCCTACTCCATGGGCACGGAGCACTTAGCTTGAGTCCTGGTATAGGGTCTACAATACCAGAAAGGCCGGAAAGGATCCTGCCAGGGCCCCAGACGTGACCGACGGCACCGTGGCTCCTGGAGCTGAGTCTGTGCTCCCTGGGGTCGGGGGCACTGCCCCAGCCTCACGCCCCGGCCTTCTGCACATGGCCACACACCAGTAATGCCCCACGAGGCGGGAGGCCTGCCTCTCCCACGGCTCAAGCTTGCTGCTGACCGGGGCGTCCTTCCCAGAATCTACCTGAATGTCCCCCTTGGAGCAGTGCAGTGTGGGAGCGCCAGCAGGCTGGACACGGGGCTGGCCTGAGGGCCACAGAGCAGCAAGTCCAGGACGAGCTTAGGGCATGGTGGGGCAAGGCAAAGTCAGGCGGAGAGGCCCAGCATCTGATGTACGCGCGATTCCATCAGCGTGAAACATCGGGACCGGCACATCTGTGGATAAGGAAATCAGACTGGCCAGTGCTGGGGGAGGGGAGACGGGGAGTGAGTGCTAACAGGTACATGGTTCTTTTTGGGGTGATGAAAATCTCCTGGAACGAGATAGGGGTGGTGGTTGCACAACACGGCAAATGTATTAAATGCCACTGAACTGTTCACCTTAACATAGTTTTACATGATGTGAATTTCAACTCAAAAAAAAGGGCAAAACTCCAGTTGCGACTTTGCCTTCCTACACGCTAGGGAGCCAAGGCAGAGCTGGAGCTGCAGCCTAGAGCGCTCCACCCTGGGTCACAGTTGCCTTCTTGAGGCCCAGGGCAGCTCTAAGGAACCTCCTGATCCTAGAAGGGAGGCGAGAAGAAAGTCCCCGCTAGTGGGGCTGGTGCTGAGGCGCATGGGATACCAGGTACCTGCCCAAGGATAGCTCTGTCCATGAGGGCCACCATCCCCAGCCCGCCCTGCAGATGAGGCGACCGCAGCCATCACAGGACCCCTCTGATGGCCGAGTTCGCTCGCGCACTGTACTATGGCTGGCCCTGCAGGGCAGTGCGGCTCGGGCGGGGCGGCAGCCAGTCCCCGTGGGCAAAAGGCTGGGCAAAGGAGCCAAGGCAGAGCTGCCCTGGCGGGGGGCGACGGGTCCTTGAGATGACGGGAAATGCGTGGGAAAGAGCACGCACACTGGGGAGCACGGACGCCTGGGGCCTGTAAAGCTCCTGGGTGTAAGGGAGCCCCTGAAGGTCGTGGGGGGAGGTGGTCCCCAAGAACAATAGGCAAATGGGGTTTGGGCAAAGCTCTGTGATCTTCCCATGTGCCTGAAGATTCAGAGAGTAGTGCTGAAAGTTCCAAGGACCAGAGCAGCTGCGGGGAACAGACAAGGTGGGGTGGCGGTGGGGGGCAGGTGCAGCAGCTTACGCAAAAGGGAGCATCTGAGAAGCAGGAACCACAGTGGGAGGGGGCCCTGCAGCCTGGGGCTCCTGGCTTCCCCTTCCTCCTCGCCAAGGGAGGGCACCTGGCTGCGTCTGGCTGCGTCCCTCCTTGCACACCTGGGCCCCCATAGGCTTGCTCCCGCCTGACATCAACGGGCTTTGCTGCAAATCCAGGGGGCACATTGCCATGACCCCAGACTCCCACCCGGACGGGCAGCAAGATGGAAGGGCACGTCTGAGCCCCAGTAATGCCCTTTCTACCTCTCTGTCCTAGATATGATAAAACTCGGAGCCTCAGCTTACTCATCTGTAAAGGGTGGGGGGGGGCAATACATCCAATGAGGGGATCAGACATAAGTGTGGAGGGCACCCCACACCGTGCCTGGCAATAAAACCGCATTCTGTTGCCACAGAGATATTAAAAATGCCTAACCGAGGCCGGCCGAGTGGCGCGATGGTTAAGAACTGGCTTGGGACACCAGAGGACCCCGGTTCGGATCCCACATATGAGGGCCAATGACACTGCCCTCTACAGCTAAGATGCTGAACAACAGCTCAACCTGGAGCTGGGCTGCCGTGAGTCGCCTGCGACGGCGTAGGCTGCAGCCCC
>NW_017731478.1:1815475-1863338 GCF_001890085.2 Hipposideros armiger | reverse complement strand
TGAGCGGCCAGCAGCCGCAGTGAGCGGCCGTCCAGAAGCCGGCGACTGATATGCCTCGCCCGGGAAGAGCGCAATGATGGTGCCAACTTGGGCCAGTGAAGCAACATCCTCCACAACTAGACAGAAGAACAAAACGACAGCAACTTGTCTGTTCCCCTTCCCCCAACTCCCCAGCGCTGTTCCCATCCCCCCAATTGCCCAATAAAAATCTTTAAAAAAATGCCTAACCGCTGGGCACTGGGTGGGGTGCTGCAGGCGTCTGCAGGTGGCATCACCCCTTCAGTTCCAGGAATCCTAGGGGAGGGCCACCGCGGGCGGGCGGGGGGCAGGCGCTCCTTGTAACGGGTACAAAAGTAGAGGCCTCGCCCTTGGGCTGGATGTGTGTCAGGATTCAGAACTGCCCGTACTTTCGATGGCTAATGCTGCCTATTTCAGTAGCATCCAATAATCACATACATTTCTGCAGTGAAATATGTGAAGCGAGAATACAGAGAGGCTATAAATAGCCTCACCCGGACTATAAATAGCCTCACCTCAGTTCAGGCGGGATTTTGCTGCCAAATGAGTTATGAAAAAGCGTGTCGTTTTCAGAGCTTGCTGGACTAGGGAATGGAGGATCGGGAATTGCGGCTCACCACGCTAGGGTTGCTCCCCCCGCACACCAGGTTCATCCCACAGCCGCCATGGCCCAGATGGGGTGGTAGGGGTCACACACACCACACCCCAGCACTCGCCAGGCCCTGACCCAGGGGACACAGTGCACGGGCTTTAGTCAGAAAGCAAACCCAATGCACACGTGCACATCAATACACACAGCGACGCACATACGTGTGATCCCACGAGCCACGGGTATAGAGGCAAGCAATGGAGGAGACTCAGCTCTGGGACGGAACCCAGCCCTCTCCCCACCCCACACACGCCCCCGTGACCGCAGACACCTGCTCAGGCCGACTCCTGCCCTCAAGTGTCTCCAGGCCTGCACCTGGAAGACAGGACGAAGGGACAGGGAGGAGAGGCAGGGCTCAGGCTTGGCAGCCAGCGTCTCCCTATTTTCTGGACCCTACGGGGGGGACGGATGGCTAGAGCACCGGGCTAACTGGGATGGAGTCCTGGCACCAGCAGCCAGGAGCCGGTAGGGCCTCTGTGAGTCTCTGACCTACACCAGGTTCCCTGTGTAAACGCAGACAGAACTCAGAACCTTCCAGCTGTTCTGGCTGCCGTGGGCAGCGCTCAACAGACAGGGCTCAGGGCCCAGAGGGAAAAGCCTAGCGTAGGGACAAGACATCGGAGGCAGAACCCAGGCTTTGAAGCGGGAACGGGGCTCCGTCGAGCTCCGCCCATCACTAGGTCTCGGCAAGTTCAACTCTCTGAGCCTCAGTTCTTACGTGCATGAAAGTGGGTCCAATGCCAGCACGTGCACCCGACAGGGGGGACTAAACTAAGAGGCAATGAATTTGCAAAGTGCCCAGCGCGCAACACCCAAGAAATGGCAGCGGCTGCCATGATGCTGAAGACGATGAGGAAGTGGGCTCGGCCCTGCTAGGAGGGCTTCCCTTTAAGCTCCAACCTCACACTCAAAACAGGATTAGAAGAAATGACTCACTGATATTATGATTACCAACCTTCCCACTGCCTGTTGGGACCTCTGCCCCCACAGCAGCGCGAGGCAGGTAGGCAGGTAGGCTCTCCCATCTCCAAGTGAAAAATGGAAGACCCGAGAGCAAAGGGGCCTTGGTCAAGGTCATCAAGCAATTCAGTAATAGACACGAAATGAGAACCTTTGATTCCGGGGGGGTCAGGGCTGCACCACACCCAACCCAGCCAGCGCCCCAAAGCCGGACGCCCATGGCAGCTTCTCGGTGTCCCCGGGAATGAGGCCACCGATGGAGGCATCTGGTGGCCCGGGCTGGGGGAGGCTTGGGGCAGGAGAGCTCAAGGGGAGGGGAAGAAGAAGAGGGGGTGGCTGGGGTGCTGGGAACTGAGTCACCTTCAGTGGGTCCAAGCCCATCGCACACAGTCTGGCTCTTCTCTCTTTGGCGGGGGAGCCTGCCGTTATTTTTGGGAAGCTCTGCACACAGCCCAGCACTTCCCTGCCAGGCGGGCTGGGTCAAAAACAAAACCAGCCCAGCAACAGCCCCATGTCAACAAGGGTGGGAGGTGAGCAGGCTTTGAACAGCCCCGAGCTGAACAGCAGTGATGGGGGCAGGCGGGGGAGGCAGGGGCAAGCACAGCTCCCCACCCTGTGAAAAACAAAAAAAGGCAGTGAGACAAACACACAAAACTAGCTGGAGGCAGCCAGATGTCCTGGGAAAGCCCAGCTTTGCGACTAGACAGACCTGAGCTCGAATTCAAACTTTGTCCTCAAGCAAGTCACTTAACCACTCCGGGCCTCAGTTTACCCGTTTACAAGCACACCACCTGTCTCGCAAGGTAGGGTGGGATTACGTGAGATAACACTGGGGCACGGGACGTGTACACAAAGGGTGACATCCGTCCTTGGCCTGGCACATCGGGTCATCCTTCAGAGGCAAGCTACCTGGGCTAGGCAGCCGCCTGCAGCCCCTGACTTCCAGGTACCCAGTGCCCACCCAGGGCAGGTGCTCAGCAGACACCCGTGGATGGAATGAACGGGAGGATGGGAAGACCAAGGACAGGTACAGCCATTCAGGGGCATTTCTGGGGAGCCAGGCATCACGTAAGCAGCCGACACAGATCCCCAGGTAAGCGGCTTGTCTCAGGCCATTATGTCTTTCCGACAGACGAGAGGCAAGGGCTCAGAGGGGGGAAGTGACATGGCCAAGGTCACTGTGGAGTCAGAACTTGCAGGAGGCCGGCAGGCTCCATGGAGGGCTCAGGCCCTCTGCACGCTGGGGGAGAAAATGGGGCCCCTGGGCAGCAGCGGCTCAGACAGGAGGGTCCAGGTGGGGTGGGGGGCACTGGGATGACCATCTTCCACAGGGCCTGGGCTCAGGGGCCTGGAGCTAATTATAGAGTTAGGGGATTCATTACAGATGTACTGGAGGTCTGAGTTGCCTGGTCAGACCCTGGCCCGTACTCTTATCACTAAACTCTTAAAAATCCCCACGGCTGGAATCAACGGGCAAAAGGTGGAAGCAGTCCAGCGCCCCTTGACGGGTGGACTGGTCAATATGGTCTGTCCACAACAATGGGATGTGCTTCAGCCTTCCAAAGGAAGGAGATCCTGACAGCGGCTACCACATGGATGGGCCCGGAGGACACGGCTGAGTGAAAGAAGCCAGTCGCAAAAGGACAGATGCTGTATGAACCCACTTATACAAGGCACCGCGAGGAGTCGAGTTCATAGAGACAGAAAGTAGAATGGAGGTCGCCCGGGGCTGGGGGAGGAGGAGGAGGTAGTGTTTACCTGGGGCAGAGTTTCAGTTTGGGGGAAGAAGAGAGCCCGAGAGATGGACGGGGGTGATGGCTGCACAACAATGTGAATGCACGTAGCGCCACTGAGCTGTGCACTTAGAAATGGCTAAGATGGAAAATCTTACGTTATGCATATTTTACCACAATTAAAAAAAAAAACAGAAAAGAAAAAATGCCTCACAGAGTCGGGCCCAGGGTCTCCTTTTGGGGAGATGGAAATGCTTTGGCGCAGATAGGGCTGGTGGTTGCACAATCCTGTCACGGAGCTAGATGCCACTGAACTGTACGCTTTAAAAGGGTCAACTTCATGTATGCGAATCTCACCTCAATAAAAAGAAGTTTTTTTAAAGCCCGAGTGTGAGGCAGGTGGCTCCAGGTCCCCTGGGAGCCAGCAGGGGACTTCCTCCCCAAGGGGAGCCTATTAGTTTCCCCAGAGCAGGGGGTCTGAGGGACAGTCGTGGGTGTGGGAAGGGGCTCAGGCAGATGTCCTAGGGACCTGCACCAGGCAGCACAGGGCCCTGGTCCCAGCAATGGGTGGGGGTGGAGGGGGGCTCAGGCACTGTGTCAGTCACCCCCTCCATCCCCCCATCCTCCCGGACGTCAGAAACGTCGGGAAGTCAGACACAGCACAGCTTCCACAGAGCAGCAGGGCCTGTCTTTCTGTAGCTGGTGGGGACACAGGGCCCTCTGAGGGGCAGAGACCCATCCAAGGTCTACAGCAGGTCACGGCAGGGCTGGGCCTTGTACCTTCCGAAAACCTGCACCCTGGGCTGTGTGGACAGGCCCTGGACACAGAGGCAAAGGCTCTTGCAGGGGCCAAGCGTCGAGGTGACAAGTGTACAGCATGCCCCAGGATGAAGTGTGTGGTGAGGGCTGGGCGCTCAGAGACAGGCAGAGCAGAGTGAACCGAGTACTCGGCCGCCCCCGGAAGAGGTCCCTGGGCCAAAGGTTGGCAGGATGCTGAGCTATAAGACAGACAAGAGGAGGGAGACCCAGCTGCGGAAGTGGACAGGGTGGGAGGGCAGAGGAAGGGGCCGGAGGGGTCTGGTCTTGTGGAGCAGCTGACCTGCAAACCCACAAACCCACGAGCCAGCCAGAAGGCGGGGCTGCGGGGCTGGAGCTGGTCCTGCCACATCTCCTCGGCTGCCCTTGGTGGGGTCTCTGCGCTGGTCCTGTGGCTGTCAGGTGGGACCGTCCGTCCCTGAGACAAGCACAGGCTCAGAGCTCTCGGGGATGGCCATGTTCGCTGTGTTATTATCCACCCTGTAAGCGCTGCTGGACCACCTCCCAGGAAGGGAGGCTCACTACCTACAAAGTACTGCTCGAAGGTTCTCACACTGAGCAGTTTGCTTCCCTGGGACTCACCCGGGGTCTTGGCTGGCTCTTCAAAGCAACATTCAACTTTTCTTCTCCGGGTCACCTTAAAGTAGGTGCCCAAGTGACCCACCCTTTCCAAAGTGGCCGTCCCCTCGGCCACCACCTCCTCTGCTCTGGGCTCTGATTCTATTAACGGAGGCAAAGCCGCCCTCACTGACAACAAAGCCTGAGGCTGCAAAAGCTCCAAATCTGCTTCCACTGCCACGCCCCCCCCCACGCCCCCAGCCAGCACGGCAGACCGTCCCTTTACCTGGTGACATTCAGTGTGCTGGAAGAGTGTCCCCCAAAATTCACCTGCAACCTCAGGATGTGACCTTAATGGGAAAGAGGGTCTTTGCAGGTATAATTAGTTAGGGATCTTGAGATGAGGTCATCCTGGATTTAGGATGGGCCCCAAGCCCATTGACAGGTGTCCTTATAAGAAGAGGAGAGGACACAGAGAGACACACACAGAGGAAGACGGCCACATTGAGATGGAGGCAGAGATCGGAGTGATGCGGCCACATGCCAAGGGACACCTAGGGCCACAAAGCTAGACAAGACCAGGAAGGACTGATTCCTGGAGTCTTTAGAGGGAGCGGGGCCCCACCAACACCATGCTTTTGGACTTCTGGCCTCCAGAGCTGTGAGAGAATGAATTTCTGTTGCTCTCAGTCACCCAGTTTGTGGCCGTTTGTTGCAGCGGCCCCAGAAAGCTAGTACGCTGTGTTTGCGACATCGGGAGGCAGGACATACCCTAAGCTGACCATCTGGACGTTAGCCAGTGTCCCCCTGCTCTGGGCGCCTGTGGGAGAAGAGCCAAGGCCATCCTGGCTGGGAAGGCGACACTGACGCCCAGGCAGGACGGAGCCAGCATGTCACCAGGCCATCACCAGGGCTGCAGCCCAGTCAGCTCAGGGAACTTGAGGAGTTGGCAAGAAGCCCTTTGGTGTCTGCTATGAAGACACTCGAGGGGAAGTGGCCGCTAGATGTGGAGCCGCACGGCCTCCCCGCTCTCCACTTCCCTACCCGGGCGTCTGGACAGCCTTTTCCAGGCCCTTGCGTTTGGCCAGCCCAGCCCTGCCAGAGTCCTCGGGGACACCAGCCATAGGCCAGAAGCACTCCTTCTGTGAGGTTCTAACCCATGACTGCAGGTTTCCCGGACGAGAGATGTGTGACCCCCCACCCCGGCCTTTGGCTCAGCATCCCCTCCCTGTCTCCATTTTTGGAGACCCTCTCATTGGGTGGGGAGTTGGCCAAGACTTCTGGAAGCTTCAGGACTGAGACCAGGGTTTTCCTGGGTTCCTGCAGCGGATGGGAGCTCAGATAGTTCAGCCTCTGCGAACCCTTGGCACTCCACCGCCCCAGCTCCAAGGGCACTGCTGTGCCACGGGACAAGGTTAGGATCATCACAGGATGGACAATGTCAGAGCGCAAAGGGAGGATCATCACAGGATGGACAATGTCAGAGCGCAAAGGGGGCCGACATGGCCGAGTCCAGCCTTTCTCACACTGAGGTACAGAAATGTACATTCCTGGCCCTCCCTCTCAGGCCTACCAAATCAGAGCATCCGAGTGGGCGGCCCAGGAGACTGCGTTTTACACTTGTTCCCTGGGGATGCGGGGAAGCCCACCAGAGGATGAGAACAAGCGGCCTGGTTCAACCTCTCTGCGCAGGTGGAGAGAACAGACACAGGCCTCGCTTGAGGTCACACAGCGGAACCAAGACTAGACTCTATGTCTCCTAGACCTGGTGGGGCAGTGGGGCTGCAATCAGACGCCTGAGCCCCCTGTGCTCAAAGAGCCCTGTTCCCAGGTAAGGCTTCCCTGTGGGCCCAGCCAGCACCCAGGTACCTGGCGCTGCCTCTTCTCTTGGCCTTTCCCAGGCCGTGATGTCACTCGCTTTCAAGCTCAGGCCCTGCGTCTTGGTCACAGCTGTTCCCCAGGGCCGCCTGGCCAGAGCCGTTGCTCAATAGAGGCAGGCGCCTGGCAGATATTTGTTATAAACGAGTTGAAGTCCACACTCTGCCCAGAGCAGCTGTCTGACCTTGGGCGGCTCACGCAACTTCTGTGCCCCTGCGTGAAAAAGATTCTGGTCCTCTGCCCTGACCACGTCACAAGGCCACAGCGAGACTCAGCCAAGAAACCAGACACAACATGCCACGGACACTGCAAAGCCGCTCTGGCACCGGTATTAACACAACCATCAAGTTTTCACTGATTGACCGGAAATGAACCGAGGGTCCCGGGCAGCGAGACCCAGCCGGGGGACTGCTGGGGGACTGGGGCAGGGGGCAGGTGAGTCCCCATGGTGAGGCAGGCGGGTTCCAGGGGCTCTGCCCGCCTCCTCCCCAGCACAGTTCACTGTTCTCAGGGGTGTAAATCCTGCCGCAGCCCTGCACCCACCATGGGAGCTGGGCCCAGGTCCTGAAAGCTACCAGGCTGCAGACAGGAAGTCACATCCATTAGTGGTACCCAGATCCTAAGAGCTGGAGGCGGTGGGTCTCTGGCCCTCCATGGGCCCCCGTTTCCCAACTCAAGGGGAAGGGTTTGAGCTAGGCCAAGGCCAAGGGCCCTAGGACCAGTGGCTCTGTGTCCTCAGGGCTCCCTGACAGGTGACCTTTCCCGTGCTCCCAACCCCGCAAGTGACAGGCCTCCTGGAGCGCCCAGGCTAGAAGGTGACACTTGCCAGGCCAAGGCAGCAGCCCCTCCCACGGACTGCCAAGTGGTCAGAGAGGAAGCACAGCTGCCCATCGGATGTTTGGAACACTCTCCTCCAGGGAACGCAGGGTGGGGCCTCTTCCTCAGGCTGCACATGGGCTGCCGGCTGCCACGTGAAGCCCTGCCTCCTGAATGGCCTCATGGGGAACCAGTTCTTCAGGCCGGGCTAGTTGCGGGGGACGCCCCTAAGGACCCTGAATCGACATACCCCTTCATGCATCGGCCCAATCCTGATTGATGGTGGGGACAGAGCCAGCCTCGAGAATGTCATGACCGTGCCAGTGCTACACAGAAGGGACTTCACTGCGTGGCCAGCACAGCCCCTCCGCAGCTGTAAATGGGGGCGCGGGGCAGGGGAGAGAAAGGTGGAGTCCGTCCTCCCCAGGAGCCACCCAGCCCAGTGTGGCTCTGGGTGACGGGAGAGCTCCTCTGGTCTCTGTGTCAGTTTCCCCATCTGCCAGGCCTGACCTAGAACCCCCGGGAGCACAGAGCGCTGTGAGCAGACTGACCCCTTTCCTCCAGGCTGAAGCTGCTGCGTACATTCTGGCTCCTGCTCTCTTTCTGGGTCCAGGGGAGGCCCCTCCTTGGTGCACTGGCCAAGCCCAGCTCCAGCCGTGAGACACACCCCTGTGCCTCGGTTGCCCCATCAGCAACACTGCTGTGCCACGTGCCTGCGGGGGGGCTGCCAGAGCACAGGCCTTCGCCTTGCAGGCCCCAGGCAGCTGACTGACCACACCTCCTGACAGAGGTCCCGCTGGCTGCACCATGGCCCTGATCCTTCAAACATGTGGGCACATGAGACACAGCAGCTGGCCTGGCCGTGGCCCTAGGATGACCTTTGGTACAGAGTGGCCATTTGAAACTAATCCTTTTGTTAAATTCTACGCTGGTGGAGAGCCCTGTAAAACCATCACCCTGTCATTGCGCTCCTTCCGTGGGCCGGGCCGGGCCGGGAACACAGGCTCACGTTCTCACCCAGCGCCCTGAGCGGGAGGATGGTCCCTGTTCCACACAGAAGGACACTCAGGCTCACGGATTAAGCGACTTCTGCAGGTCACACAGCCGGGAATCAGACCCAGGTCCTGTGGCTAACAAGTCTTGCTTTTCCTGCCACCCCAGAGCGGCCCCCACTGCCCATCTTCCACCCCAGGAGCCCGGAGTCCTGGAGGTAGGACTTCAGCCACGCAATTTCAGGGGCACCAGCAGGCAAATGCAATCAGGCAGCAAGAGAGTTTTAAAATTAACCGCTGCTGGTCCCGTCTGCGCAGCCTGACAAAGCCCGTTTACAGCCACGGGCTGCGGCAGTGTGTATCCACGCCTAGAAAGCTGTGAAGTGCTTTACAAGGGTGCAGGATGACAGGCAAAGTGGCACGGAACAAAGTGGCACGGCTGATGGCGGAGTGGGGATGGGGACGAGGCCTCCTGACTTGCTTTCCTCCTCTGCTCTCCCCGAGCGAGTCGGCGGGTGTGCACCTAAGGGAGTAAGGTAGGCTAGAGGTGGCCCGAATGCTCCCAACACTCCTCTGGGTGCCACCTCTGTCCTCCCTGCCATCCTCCGAGCTGCTTCAGAGAGGCAACGCGGACCTGGTGAGGAGAGTTCCTCTCGCTATGGCAACAAGGTGGGGAAACTGAGGCACGGCATGGGCAACTGCTGCAAGGTCAGACAGAACAGAGAGCTTCTGGGTGTCTGGTACATTCAGTCCCCAATCTCGGCTTTGTCAGGGAGGTGATGGAGGCTGGGGAGGGCTGCATGGCATAGGGCTGGACCGGCCTAGCGCTCCCTCTAACAACAGCTCAAGGACTGGAGGTTGGCCATGTACCGAAAGGGGCTCCCAGGTGCCCGAGCGGCAGCTGACGGCCACAAGGCTGACATAAGGGGTGCAAATGCAGCTGCAGGTTAGACCAAAACGAAGCCAGCATCCCATCAAGACACCAGCTTCCTCCAGGCCCGGGGCAGGCAGCAGCCTCTGTCCTCTGGAAGTAGAGGCTCAGACTCCCAGACAGGGGTCATGGGGCAGACAACCCAGACTGGGGGGCAATCAGCGAGCCCAGGGAGGGCACTGGGCAGGAGCTTGAGCTCAGAGGCCGTGTCGACCAGGGGCCCTGCCTTGAGACAGAGTCCAGCTGGTGGCCTGAAGGTCCCACCCTTCTCCCTCCAGGGCTGGATGGCCACTGGGTTCATCCACGTGGCTTCTTGTGAGGTCCTTACAGTACAAAACCTCCTCTGTTACGTCATTATTCTGTCCACCTTTGGGGGAAAAAACCCTCAAATGCCTACGTCTTTTTTTCCTTTCATATAATCTCTAATTTATAAGGAAAAAAATGGCAAAAACGACATAAGAACTCTTCTATACCCTCTCCCCAGAATCATTGTTCAAACCATTTGCTTTATCATTTGCATACTCTCTCTCTCTATCTGTGTATCTATATGCATGTAATCTATACAGATGGTCCCCAACTTACGAAGGTTCAACTTAACAATTTTCTAACTTCACGATGGTGCAAAAGCGATACGCGTTCAGTAGAAACTGTACTCTGAGTTTTGATCTTTTCCTGGACTAGCGAGCAGTGTGCGGTACGATGCTCTCTCGTGATGCTGGGCCTTATAAAACAGGCTTTGTGTTGGATGGTTTTGCCCAACTGTAGGCCGATGTAAGTGTCCTGGGCACAAGTAAGGTGGGCGAGGCTAAGCAGTAGGTTAGTGTATCAAATGCATTTTGACTCACGACATTTTCAATTTGGGATGGGCTTATGGGGACCTGACCTCATCGTGAGTCAGGCGCATCTGTATAATCGACATGCATACAGTCTTTTCTGAGCCATCAGAGAGCTGGGTCCCGGGACCCTACCACCCCCCAGATGCCAACCATGAGGTTCACTGCCAAACGCCCTCACACCCGCCTCCCTCATGCTGCGGTGCGGGAAGTCGGTGGTGCTATCTGCAGGTTACAGGCTAGGAAACTGAGGCATGGCCTCCTAGTGTACCTCCGACCGCACCGAGCCACCCACACCTAAGTCCTCAGCATAAAACAGAGCCCCTTCCCTGCCCTACAGACTGTCTTCCTGATGACACGACAGTGTCAGAACAAATTTTAAAAGAAAGGGAGCCAGGTTGCCCACACAGCAGAAGAGCGAGCAGGTCAGGACCCAGGAGACCGAGACTCTACAGAGAAGTTCTGACTCGCGCACTTGGGGCGGGAGCAGTGGGCCGGGGTGGGTGGGCGGTGGGGGGCTCCCCACTCAGGCCCCAGGCTGCCCCCTCCTCCCGGGCCTGCACTTCACTTCTTTCCTCTCCTCAGATAGCTGGCATGGATGAGCACCTCCCTGGGCCCAGTGCAGGGCAGGCTGCGTGTCTAACAATGGATGGATGGATGAATTTGAGTTCTGGCTCTGCCTTCCCAGGGCAGGTTACTCAACCCCTCTGAGACTCAGTTTGCTCACATGTAAAACGGGACACCAGTGAGCACGTCTAGGGTGGTCGCAAATTGTTGAATCAGATGAGATTTGTGAGGGTGCCTGGGAGGTGGGTATTAAGACCCTGGTTCAGAGTGTCCTGAGCTGTACTCTGGGGAAGAAATAGATAGCAAACTAAAGGTGCCTAAACATGAACAATGTGGGGAAGGCACACACACACACACACACACACACACACACACACACACACACACAGTCTTGCAGCTCAGTGCATCTTAAGCTCAGCAGCCTCTCTCTGACAACTCCCCTTCCTTTTGGCTTGAGACCCTCAGAAGCCCAGGATGGCAGGCTGGCACTCATGGGTTCCCCTGCAGACACAGACGTGCACTCTCTGTGACACACCTGACAACACGGCAGAGCCTGGGGGGGGGGCATGGAAAAGAGGAACACTAAGGGAGGGAGGCAGCTCTTTCCAGAAGTGACAGGAAACATCTGTCTCACTCAGACACTGAGCTGAAAAGCAATGCATAGAAAGGGCAGCTGGACGATCTTATCAATACCGAGAACCGTTTACAGGAGGTCGTGTTAGCAAGAGCAGAATGCCAACTGGCATGTGCAGCCCTGACAGCAGGAGGAAAAACGTGTGTGTGTGTGCACGCGCACGTGTGCACGTGTGTGCGCGCGCACGTGTGTGCACGTGTGTGCGTGCACATGTGTGTGTGCACATGTGCACACGTGTGTGTGTGTGTTCAGGGACATTATGACAGGCAAGACAGAGTTTCATGTCCATGAGCTGCTTTCCTCCTGCAGTTTCCTAAGCCATTCATGTAATGAAAATTCAAAGCCACCACCAACAGATCTCAAAGCTGGGCATGGGGCTTGGCCTCCCAGGCAGACGCTGTCCCTAGAATCCCTAAGGTCCCAGCCAGCACCACCTGTCCTGCCCGGCCCGGGCCGTGGAGGCCAGCAAGCTGCTAGCAGCATGTGCGGAAGGGGGAAGGGAGACACAAGTCATACTTCCCCCTTGGAGCTTCGCGGGCTATGAGAGGTCTGTCCAAACCGGCAGGCTGCCCACCGCGCCCTTCCCTGAGTCCCAGAGCCCCCTTCAAATCAAAGAAGAGAAAAACCACTCACGGCCTGGAAGCCAGCCAATGCGGTGATGATTCCACTTTTCCTGGAATGAGCGCCCCACACTTTCGCCACCGGGTTGGAGCCATCGGCTGCCAGACTTCCACCTCCGACCTGCTCTCACACCCCTCTGCAGCTCTTCACAAGGCTTTCAAGTAAGTCACCTCTACGTGAGATCACACTTAGAAAGGAGGCTGGCTCCTTGTGCTGGAGGACACGGGAGGGAGGGGGCTGGCACGGAGCACTCAGGAGTCGCTTGGGATGAAAGCTGGCAGCTTGGCGGGCCTGCCTCTCTCTTGCTCCAAGGCCAGCCCTGCTCTGCCTGCCTGCCTTCCGACTTTCAGGCTTGCCGATTGAACACACACGGGTGTCACCAAAGCAGCCCCACCCCGGCTGCACATGAAAGACCCCGGGGCAGAGTAACCCCAGCTGCAGTGGGCCGGCCTCCCGGGGAGGCTGAGAGCTCAGATGAGCACGGAGCCCTGCCACTCGCAGGACTGACCTTTGACGTGTCACATCAGATTTTCCATTCACCAGCAAACCAAAACCAAACCGAACAAAACCAGCACACCGCCTCCCCACCCATCACACAACTCGTAAACCCATCAGAATTTACAGCAAACCAACCCGAGTCCAGACACGGGTAATGTCATTAAGAAGCCAGCACAGCGCCCAGATGCCAGGAGGGTCTGGGTGACAGACTCCAGCCTCAGAGCAAAAGGGAAAACAAGACACAGCACAGATGTCTGCAGACACAAAAGCATTCTTCTCATCCTGCCCAACAGGGACTGATCTGATTATCAAAGGGAAGCACCAAGAATTCAGGGTCTATGGCCTTTTGAAAGATGCAGGGCTCTGGGAGATGAACAAATGGAGTTCAAAGAGACCCAAACAGCACCAGCCAGGGAGTCCTGCCCCGGGCTGCCTTTCAAGGCTGATTCTGTTGTTAAAGTAATCTGTCAGAGGTAACGCTGGCACGAAATATACAATCCAATCAGACGCCTGTGAGCCTGACTCTTAAGTCACATACCTGGGTGTCTAGAGTCCCCTGCAGTTTTAGCCCCCAGGTCGGGCCCCCTCCCCCCATTCTGAGTTGAGTGGCTGGTTCCCTGATACCTGTACCAAACTCTCGAGCGTCCCTGTGAGTCAGACAGGGCCACTCAGTGCTCTCTTTCTATTTAAAGATCACACAGGGCTTCCTCTCAGACATCACTGAAACCCATGGCTTCTAAGAACTGGGTGATAAATCCGTTCCCTTCATGCCTCACTTTCCGTCAACACAGGGGATGTTCTGTTGACAACGAGGGGCTCGTTTTCCGTCGCGGCTGCACAGGAGGCAGAGGTAACAGAAGGGGAGCTGCCTGCTCCTGGGCGCAGCTCTGCGGAACGCCCTGTGGGACAGGTAACCTTGTCAAGTCCCTCCAGGAAAGCCATTCAGAAGCCATCCTGACCTCCAAGTTTGGAGATGGGGAAGATACAATGGAGAAATGTCAGCCCACTGGGCAGCGGTCTTAATATCCTGTCTGAACCAAACTCTGCCGAGGGACTGTCCCGAACACTGCCTGGGACAGCCGTGCTGGCAGGACCGCTCTGCCCGGAACCAGCCAGCAAAAGATTCTCCCTGTACCATTTTCCCAGAAATTCTTGGTGACAGGGACAAAACATTCCCCCACTGAACTCCATTTTCACGTGTGAATATTATACAGGGAGACCTATACCTGAGCCCCATGTGGGGTGCACATGCGTGCCTCCGAATGCCCCCCTCCCCTGGCAGACCACGGTCCAGGAAAGCAGACTGTCCCTGCTGGTAGCAGTTACACTGGAAAATGCAAGTGCACAGACAGCGGGTATCCAAGCGCCAGGTGGCTGGAGCTGGGCTCGCACACACCCTGGAGCAGAACCCTGCACCCAGGCTTGGCCGTGCCCTCTCGGAGCTCCAGGTCAGGCCATGCTTCTCCCTGCCTCTCTCCCTCCATCCCAGCTACTCAGAGAAAACAAACAGCCCACGTGACAGGACAGAGCCTTCCTGCCTCATAAACCCATCCTAAGGCGGTGACAGTTTTAGCAGAAAATTACCTTTCAGGAAGAAAATGTAAGGAGGGGGGAAAGGGGGGGACAAAGTATTAGAGCCAGGAGCCGCACGCTGCAGGAGCCGGGCTGCCCCCCATGTCCGTGGAGGTCTGTCGCGCTCCCCATGCCGACGGTGTCAGGGCGCCGCCCCCAACGCGCAGCTGCACTGGCAGCCCATGCCTGGAACAGGAGGTCCCCGGGACGCACCGACAGAGGACGGATGGAGAAGCCAGGAGCCCTGGCAGGGATGAAGGAGGAAGAGAGGCTGAGAGGAAGGGGTGGAGAGATGAGAGGGAGGGAGGGAAGGAGGAGAATTGATTCTCTCTCCTCCACTGGGACCACTGAGCTAAGTTGCCATGGAGAAAGGGGAGCCGCTGGCAGAGCCTGAGGCGGGCGGAGGAGCCATATGCCAGAGGGAGGGCGTCAGCAAGAACCAATCCCTACCCTCCTCCTGGTGCAGCTTCTCCCAAAACAGGCCTCTGGGCCACCGTGGCCAGGCTGGGAGGGGGACCGGCCTGCCCCAGGAGGAGCGGGTAGGAGCAGAAACTTCAGAGCTTTCTCACCTGGCTCATGGCACTCCATCACCCTCCGTGGGGCCTCAGGAGACCAGAGCCCCTCCCGATGGCCTGGGCCACCCCTGGGACCCTGGTGTCTGGGGAGGCATTTCACACCTCCACCTGCCTCACCCATTTTAGAAAATCAGAGTCGTCAAACCCGGAGTCACATGAGGTTGAGCCACAATTGCCACCCTCAGGAATGAGGGGTGCCCACCTATAATGAGGGGAGGTGCTGATGCCCAGAGCCACCGAGGTGGAGAGTGGGGGAGGACAGAGGGAACCCTCCTGGCCCCATGCGACCCGGCCCACCTCGGCGGGCAGCGTCCCTGGGCTCCCGCGCAGTCGTGTTCCTGGCAGTCCTCCCCCGCAGCTGGGTCTCCCCCGTGCCTGCCTTCAGCTCTGCTGCTGCTTCTATCCACGACCCCAGCTCCAGGACTGGCCTTTGTCACTGGGCCCACTGAACTGTGAGCGGCAGAAACGGGGCTGGGGAGGGAAGGCCAGCTGGGGCCTCAACTTCTCCTCTTGGCGTTCACGTGACGGGCAAGTCCCATCACATCTTTGGGCCCCCATGCCTCATCACAAACTGCGATTACCCCACCGTGGTCTCCCAGCCTGCACTCCGGGGCACTGCGTCACTGAAACAGCTGGGGATGTGCAACCAGTGTTTCCTCCGGGGGTTGGGGATGGGGCATAGCGGACGGCACCACCCACTCCCCACCTCTCCTTGCTCGAACACCAGAACAGGCTCGAAAAGCCTGAAGCCAGCTCCAGGGGCCCAGGCCCTGCTGCTCCAACCAGAGAGGCCAAAGGGCGGCCCTGGTAGGATCCTGCCTCTACCGGCCCTCGAGACGCGCTCCGCACAGCCCTCTCCTCACCCTTCCCACGACACTGTATTAGGAAGATGTTCAAACATATGGCAAAGTGGAAAATGCTTCATAATGAACATCCACACGCATACCACCTGGATCCCACCAGTCCCTCTCACTTGTTTTAGTGTGGCAAAAATACAGAACGTTTACCATTTGAACCGTGTGCAAGTCCATGGTTCAGCAGCACGGAGCACGGTCGCAGGGCTGGGCCACCACCACCTCTGTCTGGTTCCAGAACATGTCTGTCCCCCCAGAGGGAACCCCACACCCCTCAGTTGTCCTCCCCAGGCCACCACCACTTGGCTTTCTGTCCCTATGGACTCGCCCACTCTGGACATTGCATGTTAATGGGATCACACACTATGTGGCCTTCTGTGTCTGGCTCTTTCACTGAGCATCACGTTTACAAGGTTTGTCCCTTGGTTGTGCGTCAGCGCTTCGTTCCTATTTCCGGCTGACTGATACTCCACTGTGTGGATGGGCTATATGCATCTATCCATTGATGGACAGGTGGGTTGTTTCCACCTTCTGCTATTATTCTCTCGCTTTTAAGATGAGTTTTCCAGAGCCCAGTGAAATTTCTCGAAGTCCCTCCTAAAGGGTTTGGTCTCAAAGGTCTCGAGGCCCCAGACGGAATGCCAATCCTGGCTCGGCCTTCTCAATAACGCGTCGCTCCCTGCTGGATAGTGGAGCACGGGAGGCAGGGGCCCCAGAGCATGTGTGTGGCCTGCCAGTGGGCCTTGGTCCCCTCTGTCCTGAGAAGCAGCCCCTGGGGGCAGCACGACACACGTGCACACCAGCCAAACATCCCCACAGAGAGCCTAGTCCTAGTCCCCTCTGACACTCACTGGCTGCGTGACTGAGCCCCGGAATCTTCCTCTGTGAAATGGGGCAACGGGCTCTACCTCATGGGGTTCTTCTAGGCAGGACACTGCCGGCTGCCCGATAGAACTTTCTGGGATGATGGGCGTGTTCTATGCCCGCGCCGTCCAGTTTGGCCACCGCGAGCCCCACACGGCTGCGAAGCGCCCGAAATGTGAGTAGTGTGACTGGGAAACGCAAACATTAACTTTATGTCACTTTAATTTAAAATTAAATCGTCGTACGGGGTTAGTGGTGATCGTCCCGGACAGAGCAGCTCTGAAGACATGAGACAGGCAGGAGTGGAGGCCGCACAGCCCAGGCCAGGCACCAAGCCCCTCAGTCCTCTTCCTTCACCCCTTCCTTCCCCTACTTACCCCACGGTGTCCAGGTGATGGATGCAGCCTGGCCCCCTAAGCCCCCTTCTAAAAGGACAGAGGACAGGTGGTCGGGCTCTCAGCAAACCAAACAGATGCCAGCTGGGGAGTGGGCTCCGTGGACTTCATAATGTCCTGGGTCCCTGAACCACTGACCACTCCTCCTGCCCCTTTTGGCCCCAGACACCCGTTCTATTATAGAACCCCATCTCCTGCCGTTTCCCCCAGCAACGGTTGAGGTCATCCCTGGAATGTCTGGGCGGGAGCTATAGGATTGGCACAGACCCACCCTCCCTCCCTTTCCTAAAGTGGGATGGGTCTTTGGGCCCAGGCTGGGCTGTGGGGTCCGAGGCTCAGGGAGGCCTTCCCTATGCACAAACCTGCTCAGTCCTCTGGCAGTCTGCACTGGGATCCAGACCAGATTCTAGTACGCCCTTCTCACTTTACAGATGCAGAAACCCCGGCCCTGCTGGAAGAGCGCACAGCAAGGCAGACACAGAGGTGGGGCTGACGCCTCAGCTCGACCCCCAGCCAGGGCAGGCAAGGGCCCAGGAGATGTGCCTCTCTGAGCTGTGTGGCTTCAAAGCCGCAGCAGCAGAAGTGAATCCTGGCCACACTGTCACCACCCACCCCGTCACCACCCACCCCAAACCGCCCAAGTGGGAAAGGGGGAAGTGACATCTGGGGGTGGCAGCTGGGGGCTCCAGAAAAAATTGAACATAACCACAGAGAACCGTAAGTCCCGTTGTGCTCTGAGCTCAGGAACAGGTACGGGTCACCCACAGCCGGGAACTGTCGCCCCAGCCTGATCCCCCCACCCTGCACAACATTTTCTTAGCTTCCCACATGCTCCGGGCCAGAGAGATCCCCTTCAAACCGATAACACATCCTACCTTGGCTCAAAGCCCAGATGGGGCATGGTCTGACCCCACACAGAGTGAAGGCCCGGAGGCCCTGCCCTGCCTGCCTCGGGCATCTGTACCCGTGTCCCCTCATCCCAGAGCTGTCCCCGCTCCTGTGGCCTCTGCTCTGGGGCCATTCTCACCAATGCCTTCTTCTAATGCCTTTATTTAGAACTTAAGCCAATCCGAGCCCTCCCCTGACCCTGTCATTTTCTTCATAGCATTGCTAATACACTATGCACTTTCTTCTTCATTTTCATTTTTTAGACCGTGGCGTAATACACACAACATCAAATTTACCATCTTCCCCCTTTTTAAGTATATAGTTTGGTGGCATTCGGTACCTTCACGTGGTTGTGTAGCCATTACCACCACCCACTTCCAGAGCTAGTTCATCTTGCTAAAGTGACACTCTGTCCCCATTAAACACAAACCCCCCGCCGCGCTACTTCCGGTCTCTATGAATCTGACTATTCTGGGCACCTCATGTACGTGGAATCACAGGGTCTCTGTCCTTCTGGGCCTGGCTTAGCTCACTCAGGCCGAGGTCTTCCAGGCTCATCCGTGGTTTAGCACATTCTTTTTTTTTTAAAGTGTCTCTCCCACAGGAGTGGGGGCTCTGTGAGGGCAGTGATATGGGGTGGCTGTATTCACTGCGGTATCCCAAGGGCCTAGAAGGGCACCTGGCACCCAGCAGGCACTTAATGAACCTCCTGAATGAATGAATGAATGAATGAATGCATGCATGCATAAATGAACGAATGTATGAATGACTGAATGAATGAATAAATGAACGCATGAATGAAGCCTTTGTAAAGGTTAGTTTCCTGGGGGTATGGGCCTGCCCCTCCCCACCAATAGTGGCAATGGTGGCCCTACCCCATGGCTTTTGACCCCTGCCCTGGGGTCCCAGGCACACTGTCCAGTGGGGTGACCACCCTCAGTGCTGCAGGTCCTCCTTACTGGCTGGTGGGCTTTCTTCCACAGATGTGACAAGTCTATGGGAAGATTATTACAGACAGAGTCCTCAGCCGTGGACTCGACAATGTGCCTAGGAACCTCACCGTGGCCCCGTGCGCAGCTGGGCAGTGAGGAGAGACGGAGGACAGCGGGGCCTGGAACGCCCAGACCCTGCCCACAGCGTAGGGAGCCAGCACCCGGCAGGGCTGGGTGGGTCCGGACGCGGCCACTTCTGGGGAGAGAAGCCTACAGCCTTGGCGGTCTCCTGCCTTTCACCTCTCCACATCCTCCTGGCTATTACGGGCTCCTTCTCTCTGAGAATTCATTTACCCATGTTTCTAGGACAGATGAGCTTGGGAAATCAAAGCAAGGCGGACCCCTCGACACACACAGGGAGCCTGAAGGGGCGGGCCACGGGAGCCACCCTGCCCAAGTTGGGGGCACTGCGGGTTACTGAGCGTTTCACGTGGCTCACCCTTTTGCCAGACTGGGGTACCGGAGGGCAGGAGGTGCCCACAGAGAGGGCAGCAGCCACCAGACGTCAACTGGGGGTGCTGGAAGATGGTAAGTCCAAAAGAGCCCAGACCACCCCGCAACTCCTCCCTGCTCCAGGAAAACAAACAAGAATGGGGCAGTGGAAAAACAGCTGTACCTTTAAATAATTTGGCCCACAGATACAAAAAACATTTGCGTGTTGAAGCTGTTTGCAAGTTTGGTTATTTTTAGGGTGAACCCAGTTGCCCCCCCTTGGAACCGGATGAAGCCCAAGAGGCACGTAGTCCATTTTCCCAGATGGGGGTCCTGGTCTGTGTCCCTGGGAATGAGGGCTTGAGCATGAGATCCTGGGGCTCACGGGCCGCAGGGTCCCCCGACAGAACACGGACCGGGGGCCTAAGCAGGGATGTTGAGATTTTTCAGATGCGCCGCTGCTGACATCACGCTCGCCCACCTGGGTCCAGAAAGAGCCCCCGGCCCCCGCCCAGAACACGCGTTGAAGGGAAGAAGGCTCCAAGGTCTGCCTCCGCCCATGCCAGGCCTAGCCAAGGGGAAGATTTTGCTGACATATTTCTAGAACAAGAGGCAATTAGAGCAGATTTTCTCTTCCATTCCCCCTCCCCAAAACAGGAATAAATCAGCTCTACCAATTTCCCAGCTAATGATTTCCTCCATTACATTAAAAAGAAGAAGAAGAAAATGTTTTTTTAAATGGATTACCAGCCCTGTGCTTTCAGAGGCCATGTGACCTGTCAGCTCATCTTAAGTACTGATCCATCAAAGTCTCTTAATTAATTTTTAATAAATAAAAAAGTCATAGTCTAAGAAGCGCCCCTCCCCCGCCTGCCCCCAGTCAGTCGGGCACACAAGGGTCAGCTCTGGGCTGGCTGTGGGGAGCCAGCTTAACCGGACCGAGGATAACCTGAGAGTCAGTGCAAAAGACCCATATCACAGATGAGGAAAACGAGGCTGACCTGGGAAGTGACAAGGGACTAAACACATAGCCCAGGATCCACAGGTAACATGCACCACAGGGGAGTGAATGTGGGGGGTGGGAGTCTTGGTGTCAAGGTGTGCTCACCTGGAGAAATGCAAATAGGTGAAGCCAGGAGTTGAGCAGCCTGAGCCTTCAGGCTTAGGGACGACTGAGTTCCTTTATCGGGGACCTGGGCTTCACTCCCTCTTTTGTTCCTTCGCAGCTCCGGGGCCAGGGGCAAGCCTACAGCGCTAACACCCCGTTTCTTTCTAAAAGGCCCACCCCCAACGGCAATGGACATACCTCGAAAGCCTTATGCTCAGCGAAAGAAGGCAGACACCAAAGGACAAATACTGTATGATTTCACCTAGATGAGGTCCTAGAGTAGGAAAACTCAGAAACAGAAAGTAGAACAGAAGTTACCACAGGCTGGAGGAGGAGGAAATGGGAAGTTTGGTGGGTACAGAGGAAAAGAAAAGCCCGCTCTCCGAAATGCTATCGGAAGATACAGGAGGGGCTAAAACCGCACAGTGACTCTCAGAACCCTCTCCGGCCTGCTCCCAGCCAAGCCTCCATTACTAATGCACAGCCAAAGAACGCACAGGCCCCCTCTTGTCACACAGAAACGCCAGGGGCTTTGGCGAAAGGCTCCTCACGTTAGCCAGCGTCACCAGTCAGGGTGCCCTGTGTCCCTGATGGCCTAGCAGACACCCAAGGGCAGGCAGAGGCCAAGAAGGCCCAGAGGTGCCTCCCCAGAAGGTGCCTCAGGGCCTTTGCATTTGCCGCACCCTCTTCCTGAAATGCATTTCCCCAGATACTAAGTTGACTAAGTTCATTTAGGTTTCTACAGAGAGGTCCTCTCTGACCATCCTGCAGTCAGGAAGACTCAGGGCAGGTTGCTGGGGCCAGGTAGGGTGGTCAAGAGCAGGAATGGGAAACCAACGGCCTCTTTGCATTCATGGTGACCCAGCACTGTCCTGATGCCCCCTGCTGGAGTCAAGCAGCTCATGGGCCTTGTCGAGGTCCTTCATTCCTCTAAGCCTCAGCTTTCTCTTCTACAAAATGGGGATGAAAATAGGCTTTTTTGAGGACTGTGAGAGATGACATATATACAGTATTTGGCATATGGCTGGGACACGGTCAAAGGTTGACAAAGTGGTAACGAATGTAATCACAGTGTCCCAAACATGCAAACACATTCCTTCAAAGGGGACCCAGGGTCAGTGACCCCCAAGAGCTCAAAGAAGGACATGAAGCGCTAATCACCGTCCAGGCCAGGTCAGCGACCCAGAAGGCAGAGGATGGGGCCAGTAGGCCTGCCCTGTGCTGTACGGGAATTAACTCATTTCATCTTTTTTGTCCCCATTCTGTGTATGAGGAAACTGAAGCACAGAGAGGTTAGTGACTGGCTCCAGGGCACACGGCTGGGAGAGGTTTCAAACCCTGGTCATGTGGCTCCAGGTCCTGAGCTGGTCCTCACTGTTCCATAGGGTGTCTCAGCAGAAGCATGGAAAGAGGAAGAAGGAAGAAGGAAGGGAGGGAGGGAGGAAGGGAGGGATGGAGGCAGCACAGAGAGCAGTGAGCCACGCACGGGAAGGGCGGCTGCAGAGGCAGACCCCCAGCCTGTTTCTGCAGCTCCAGCATCTGGACAACAGGAGCCTCTGGAAATGTCTCAGAGCAGGTCCCTCGGGGAAGCCCACTGCACGGTTGGACCAGCCTGGTTCCTCTAAGGTCAGGCCCAAGATCTTTAAACTTAGTTCCGCTCAGCCCAGCTGTGGTCAGCACAGGAACGCGTAAGTTAACTCCCTCAGAACTGGAGCGAGGCCGGAGAAGGGGCGGACTAGCTCCATGTCATGGCTTCACCTCACCATGCCTTCCCAGACATTCAGAGACCCAGAGGACACCTGAAGGCCACACCCGTCCAGGGGCTGGACGTGGCAGGGACATGTGCACAGTTAAAGGGCAAGTTGCTTCCAACTCGTTTCTAAAGGCGACTCGCTTCCTTCTATACAACTTTCTAAATGTCTACACACCTCTTAATTCACGACTCTCAGGCAACTGCCACACAGAATTTCTAACTGGTCTCCCTGCTTCCATGCCAGGCTCCACAGGGCAAAATGAGCATTTTAAAATGTAAATGCAAATATGGATATGTCACTAGTCTACCTCAAAACCCTCCAGCAACTCCCTTCACACCGAGGATCAAGTTCAAAGTCTTTACCACGATCTACAAGTCCTCCAAGGTGGAGCCCTGTCACCTCCAACCACCTTGCCGCCTTGCCTCTCTCGTTTGGCTCCAACACACTGGCCTCCCTGCTGTTCCCCAAATTGCCAAGCATGCTTCTGCCTCAGGGCCTTTGTACCTGCTGCTCCGTTTCCCTCATGCATCAAGAATCTGAGCATGGGTTAGCTGGGAGGTTCTGGCTCCAGGTCATTCAAGAGGTCACAGTTAAGATGCTGGCCAGGGCTGCAGTCATCGGAAGGCTTGACTGGGGCTGGAAGAGCCACTTTGAGGTAACTCACTCACATAGCCGGTAAGTTAGAGCTGGTTCTTGGCAAGAGGTCTCAGTTCCTCACCACATCTCCAGACCTCTCCACAGAGCTGCTTGAGTATCCTCATGACATGGCTTCTCAGAGCAAGGGATCCAAAAGAGATGAGGAACAAAGCTGTACTTTTTTTGTTGTTTTTTTTCCGTTGCCATTGCCAGCAACTCACGGCAGCCCAGCTCCAGGTTGAGCTGTTGTTCAGCATCTTAGCTGTAGAGGGCAGTGTCACTGGCCCTCATATGTGGGATCCGAACCGGGCCCTCTGGCGTCCCAAGCCAGTTCTTAACCATCGCACCACTCGGCCGGCCCTGTACTGTCTTTTATAACCAGGCCTTGGCGGTCACACTCTGTTCTTCTGCAAATGCCTGGGTTACACAGGTCAGCCCTGTCCAGTGTGGGAGGGGACAGCACAGGGCTGTGACTACCCAGAGGTGGGAGCGTTGGAAGCCATCTTGGAAGCTCCTAACCCTTAATCCAAACCATCTCTTTCATCCTCAGGGCAGCGCCTGGAGGCAGGCATTTCTAGCTCCACTTGGCAGATGTAGAAACTGAAGTTGGGAGAGGCGATTGCCTCTGGTCCCACCGGTCCTTACAGGCCAGCCGGCACTCTGCCCTGCTCACCCAGCTCCCAGTGAGCACCAGCTGAGCAGCTGGGCCTCCAAGAGGCGTCAATAGCCAGGCTGGCAAATTACCTTCCCTCTCGGTATTTCCTCCTCCAAAAAACAAGGCTGGCTTCCTGGGAGTACTGTGCTGAGGAACTAAGGTAATGTGAGAGAAGCACCTAGCACAGGGTCCAGCAGAGGGCAAGCAAGCAGTAAGTATCAGCGGCTGTTCTAACATTTCGTAAGACTCGTGTTAGACAGCGAGGTTCCCACACACCCGCCTGCCCAGTTCCTCGGGGCAGGAGGACGAAGTGGCAGCTGTGTGGTGACGATGTGGCTGTAGGCACCCAGGAGAGAGGCCACTCAGGAGAAGCAGAACTGGTCAGGCCACGCACACCATCACCTCCTCGCTGACGGGGCCAGGCCACCAGCCGCTGGTGGCTTTGCAGAAACAGCAAGGAGTGTCTCCTCTGGGTCCTGACACCTCGCTTGCCCACTCCGAAGCGCCTGACTTCACGGCAGGGTTGCCGTCCCGCAGCCACTTTCTCAAGAGGCAGACTTCCAGAAGCGCGCAAGTGACATGTGACTCCAGAAGTGCGCGATTTACAGCGGCTCAGAGGCGGAGAACACAGGTGGAAACACGGTGGTGTGGCAGCTCTGAGAGCCGCGGAGCCTTGCAGTAACACCCAACAGAGCCTTTTCAATTTTCCCCACTTCATTCCCTCCATGATGGGGGGAGCTAAAGTTATTAAGTCCATAAATCTAACTTCTCTATGTAGGGTTGATGGTTACTCATCCGCTGCAGAGGCCTGGGCGGGGCGGGCTGGGTTGGGGGGTTGGGGGGTGACATCTGCCCGAGGCCCAAACGCAAAAGTGCCCGGTGCAAAACATTACAACCCCTGTGGGGCCACACTGATTCAGATACCTTCCAGCACCCTCCGGCCATCACCCAGAGCCAACAGGAGTCTGGCTGTCAAACCCAGAAAGCCACGTCCCCACACCATCGTGGAGACCCCTTCTCCACCAGGCAGAAGTTTCTACACAGACCATGGGCCCGCATCTCTCTCGTGTAGTGAATGAAGCCTTGGAGAGTCAGCAGCCGGATCACTCAGGAGCTGAGACCTCCCTGCCTGACTTATCCTCATTTACATCTATCCCCCTCCACTCCCCTAGGCTCCCCCAAACCGCCTTGCAGGGAGAATGGCGATGAAATTAAATCAAGTGCACAGCGCCTCCAGAGGGGCGCTGGCCTCCGGATATAGTCACGACAGCAGCTGCTTCTCAAGCCTCCTGGCCCTCTTGCTTTGTTTTGGAACCCGAGGGGCCTGCAGTGCAACACCCCCTGCGCCGTCCTCCCCCCCCTCCCCATCCAGAGTCCTGCACTTACACTTTGGGGTGGGGAGGAGTGACGCAGCCCCACCTGGACGTGGCAGCATCTTCCCTCCCACCCTCGCCTGTGGCCCCTCCTTGGGACCTAAGAACAGCCACGGCTCAGGTGTGGCCTGCAGAAAGCTGAGCGGTGTGCCACCTTTCAGGAAAAGACCCTGATCTCCAGAAAGCACTGTCAGACTGCAGCCTTACACAGGATTACGAGTCACCGTTTGAAAAGACGAGACAATTAGAGCAAGATTAGACAAAAGGCTCAGCGGCCCTCCCCTGGTGCCTGGCTTGTGATCTGTCAGGCGGCAGGCTCTCCTCCGGGGGCCCTGGATCTGCCTTCAAGGCTCCTCGAGGCCTTAGCTGTCACCTCAAAGCAGGGCCTCGGGACGTACACACCCCGGGTTGCAGCCTGGACCCAGGCCCTCCCAGCAGACACCCCTGCCGCTGCACCGCTGGCGTCCTCCCCACCTGCCAGCTTAGCGTCTCCCTGTCTCATGCAAAGAAAAAAGAAAAACTGCCAGGAAACCTGAAAGGGACCTCTCCTCCCTGGTCCTCTCAGCTCTTCCATCTCCCTCTCGAGTGGCTGCTCAGAGAAAGCACAACCTCACGCCAGCCCCGGGAGCCCCTCTTAGAAGCTACAGCCTATCCTGTTTGCATTCTCTACGAGTGTCCCCTGGTCCCTGCGCCAGCTTAGAACTGTGTTGAAGAGGGACATCACTCTTTAAAAATGCACTCGTCTGGGCAGCCGGCTAGCTCAGTTGGTTGGAGTGCTGTGCTCATAACACCAAGGTTGCCGGTTCAATCCCCACATGGGCCACTGAGCTGCGCCCTCCACAGCTAGACTGAAACAACTACTCGACTTGGAACAGATGGGTCCTGGAAAAACAAACTGTTCCCCAAAGGAAAAAAAAAATTTTTTTTCATTAAAAAAAAAAAAAAAAGCACTCGTCACCAGCTGATGAATGGAAAAAACAAAATGTGGTCCATCCACGCGGTAGAACATGACTGAGCCACAGAAAAGGATGAAGTATGGACACTTGCTACAACGTGGATGAACTTGAAAACGTGATGCCGAGTGAGAAAAGCCCGACACAAAAGGCCACGTATTACATGGTTCCATTGATACAAAATGTCCAGAACAGGCAAATCCATAGAGTCAGAAAATAAATGAGTAGTTGTCAGGGGCTGGAGGTTTAGCCTCTAGGGTGGTGACGTCTAGGGGACTCTTTTTGGGGTGATGAAAATGTTCTAAAACTGACTGGTGACAGGTGCACAATTGTGACTACACTACAAGCCACTGAACTGCCCATTTTAAACGTGTGAACTATATGGGATGTGAATTGTAGGACGACAAAGCTGTTGTTTTTTTTCAATACAAAATCGAAAACACCCCAACATTTGTAGACAGGCAAGTGAGTCAGGCTGCTGACAAAGGCTCTGAAATGGGGTCTCCCGTCGGCCCCTCACTCGGTAGCCCCCTTGTGGGATGTTGTCACAGCTCATTTTCTCATCCCTGAAGCCCCAACTACAGGGCCAGCGCAGGGAGGGACAAAGACACACGGCTCCCTTGAACCACACTATGGGCCAGAGGACCCAGACGACGGCATGGCCGGGCGGAAACAGCCACTCTGTGCCTGTGAGCCCTGCAACCCTGAGACCGAAAGTGGCAGAACACCAGCCTCCAGCTCGTGTGAGGATGGACGGGGCTGAACTGCAAATGGCGGTGCCTCTTTTATTTCTGCTAAAGCAACAGCAGCAGCAAACACAACAGCGACACAGGTGTTTATTATTCCTGGGCAGGTCCCAGCTGCATCCTGGACGAGCCCCCCTCCCTGCCAGCGCCGGGCCTCGGAGAATCCCAGGAGCTGGGTGACGGTCATCACGGAAGACAGGGGTCAGCGGTGAGGAACATGGAGTTTGTGGGATGTGACAGAGCCGGGGATCTGGGCCGGAGCCGGACCCCATTATCGCCCTCTGGGCAGAAGCACTCTGTCATCTCAAGGACAAAGCCCAGGACCCAAGTGAGAGGCCGCCACAGTGGGCTAGGGTCCGAGGCCACAGCTGGCCCAGTGCAGACAGAGGGACGACGTGAAAGGCCTGATCAGGCGCCAAGTGGACAGCACAGCGCTGTCAAACCCGCCAGGTCTCACGGGGCCACGTGGGGCAGCTGCTTCCGGCCATGTGACGGGATCACGGCATTTTCGCGAGCCAGGGGACTGAATCCAGAAGTCCTGGTCTTATGGGGGCCTTGCCGACCCTGGGCTGACCATACATTTCAAGGGGGCATCTCAGCTTGGTGACCAGACAGGGGAATGTTGCTGAAGGGGCACGTTTGCGGGGGGAGGGGGCGAAGCCCAGAGCGCAGAGAAGCTCGTCTGGCCCCTCTGAGAGCTCAGAGGAGGCGTGCCCAGGGCGGTGACATGGCCAGCCCCAGAAAAGCCCCACGTCCTCACATGCCAGGCCTGTGAGGCCTGTTTCCACCCGGGCTTGTTCTCAGGCACGTCTGGCTCATGTGCAAAGGCCCCGAGGTATCTGTCATCTGCTGTGCCCTAGAAAAGCTGGCCGTGCCCTCTGGGGACATTATCCAAACAGCTATCTCCAACTCTGGCCAGAAGGCAAGGAATTTGGGAAGCTGGTTGTTGGACGAGGCCCCTCCCACACACGGCCAAGGGAGAGCCCAGCCCAGTGACAGGACATTGGACAGGACATTGGGAGGGGGCCACACATTCATCCAAACCTGGGTGAGCACCCACAGCACAGGCGCCTCCCCCTCGATCCCAGAAAGGGGGCAGGGCACTCCTAAGCCTGGGCCGGGGCCTGCAGACCAAAGGAAAGGCGTGACGAAGAAACGGAAGCTTCCTAATACTCTCCACATCTCCCGGTGCCAGCCCAATGCCAGCCATTAGACACCCAGTAAACGCTGGCCTGGGTTGTGCGCTCAACCACGTGGGCAGACAGCACACAGGAGCCAAGGCGGCTTGTTCAAGGTCATCCAGCTAGAACCTGATCTCTGACCTCTACCATCGCCCTGGGGCCGCCTGCGGCACAACCCCCAGGGCAGGGGAGAGGCATCCCTGCTCTTAGGGACCAGCAGAGGCCCCAAGTGGGCACCAGCCCTGTGACCCTCACAACAACAGCCTCCCTGAGCCTCAGTTTCCCTATTGGTGCACAGGGTTCCCACCACCTCCTTCTAAGGGCAGCTGAAACAGGCAAGTAAGGCCTCGTGCCTAAACCCGGCCCTGCTCCACCTCCTTTTATTTCATTCCCACACCAACCCTAGGAGGCTGACATTTTGTGATTCTGAGCAGGAACCCAGTGTGTCACCCCGAAAACAGGTCTCTGAAATATTGATTATTTTAAGCTGGTTATTTTTAAGCAACAAGGTTCTAAGAGGAGAATTTTATCTCCCCGTTACCTGCCTAAAAGTACTCAGGGAGAAAAACCTGCTTATGGAAGGGAGCTGTCACCTTAGCACAATAGGAACCAAGTGTGGCAGGCAGGGAGGAACCTGCAAAGTCTGTTAGACTCCCCTGTGTGTCCCCCTGCGTGTCCCCTGCTTCTTGGGGCCTTGCAATAATTTGTTTACTCCTTCTCATCTACCTGTGAATTGCCTGCCTTCCCTTTGAAGTCCAAGCCACAACCCCCCTTTCTCCTTAGCTCAAGATGGCATATAAGCCTTACCTACCCTATTTGTCCCTCCTGGGGTCCCGTATGTGTATGGAACCCCACATGTACATATGTAATAAATTTAGCTATTTTCTCCTATTAATTTGTCCCATGTCAACTGGCTTGTTAGACCAGCCAGACGCACTAAGAGAGAAAAGAGGAGAAATCGCCCCCTCCCCCCCAACCCCCATTCTGCAGTGTGACTGATGAGGGTCACTGGGGTGACGGCACTTGTCTGAGGCCCCAGAGCGCCAACCTGGCAGAGCCCAAAGCCGTCTGACTCTAAGCCAAAGGGTCTCACCCGGGCACCGACCTGCTTTCAGGCTCAGATCACATGTCCCATGCAGCTCACGAGGTTGTGGGAAGCAGGTGGGTGACAAACCCGCGCCGGAGCCTGGTCTGCCAGGGAGGCCTGTCCAGCAGTGGGGCAGGGGACAAGGCAGGACAGAGAGGGCGCAAGAACAAATCAGGGAGGTCCCTTTGGGCCTCTGCAGGTGCCAGGGCAGACCTGGGCGTGGGGGTGGTGGGCAGGGAGCCCGGGGGTGGCCCTGGGGTCAAGACCAGGCTCTGCCCCTGAGTCCCTTGTGTGCCTCAGGACGCATGTTCCCTCACCAGCCTCCATGGGGATCAGTGTCCTGGTGATAGTGTGATATAATAAGAAATATATATTTGGTCTTCATCTCCTGGCTCCTGGCAAGGAGCGGCTAAAACCCTGGTAATTTCCTGAGAGATAAGAGTGTGTTTTTGTATGCTAACGAGATGACTGACCGCTGAGCTCCCTGGAGAGCTTCAAGATGGGGGCAGGCCACCAGACAGACCAAGGCACATTAGAGGAGGCTGGAACTTTCGGCCCCACCCTCAGCCCCCGGGAGGATGAGTTGATTACTGATGGCCAGTGATTTAAGCATCTATGCCTACGTAATAGAATCTCCATAAAACCCCTAAACAACGGGGTCCAGGGAGCTTCCGCTTTGAGGAACCCATCCGGGAGGCTGGTGTACCCCAACTCCACGGGGACAGAAGCCCCTGCCCTCGAGACCGTTCCGGGCCTCCCCCTTTATGCCTCTTCCTCCGGCTGCACCGCTGTATCCTTTGTCACATTCTTTATAATAAACCACAAACATAAGTTCCCTGAGTTCTGTGAGCCGTTCTAGCAAATTATTGAACCTGAGGGGGGTTGTGGGAATCCCAACTTTGTAGCCACGTTGGATAGAAGTGTGGGTAACCTGGGGACCCACCCTGGTGTCTGAAGTGGGTGGGGGGCAGTCCCGTGGGGCCTGCACTAACCCTGGGCAGCCAGGGTCACAACTGAATTGACTTGTGGGACAACCAGGTGGTGTCCACAGAGAGCCGGAGACTCGCGTCGAGTGTAAACCCCACTCATTTGGTATTGGAAGTGTTGAGCAGAGAGCGTTTTCCTGTATTCTGCATCGAGGAGTGACGGCTTTGGACTTGCAGGCCCTTAGGAGGCTCCTGGCTCTGACCCTCTCAGCCTGTGCAGGCGCCCGGGCTGGAGGGCCGTGTTGGACTTCTGGCTCGCACAATCCATAACAAACATCAAAAATGTCTCCGAAAGTGAGATTAGGGCCACACAATGTCTCCTGTCTCCTATTTCCCCATTGACACCCACAGAATCATACACACACATGAAAATATTTACATGACCAGATTAACTTCTGGGTTCTGTGGTTCACCGGAGCAAACATGTTTATCTTTCCATCACACAACACGTTTTCGGGGCACTGGACCAGCTAGGGGTGAGGAAGGGGGAAGTGGCTGGCAGCCACACATCATGCAGCCGGCTGACGTGGGGATAGAGGTTGGAGAGGGAACCCCAGGTCACGAGCTAAGGCCCTGGGGAGTCTGTTATCTTGGCTCCAGACCCGGGTTACCGGCAGTGGCCAAACTTGCTGGACAAGGTCACCCCTCTGGTGACAAGGGGAACTGAACAAGTCAGAGACAGTGGCTCTGTGCCGGGCGCAGGCGCTTGCTGACAGCAGCCCAGCACTGCTATCTTCACCAATCCTCGTTTCTCAGCCATGCACCGACATCCCGACTTCACGGGCTCGGCTCAAAACAAAAAAACCTTTCAGGTACTCAACACAGCAAGACATCGTGATGCTGCCATCAGCCTGCGCCCACCGCCACCGCCCCACCCCCCTCCCCGCCTCCAACCTGTCATCCACATAAAGCCTTTTCTAAGACACACATCAGAGCCTGACACTCTTCTGATGAGAGCCCCTCAAGGCTCCCCCTCGGCTTTCAGGATGACATCCACGCTCCTCCCCTCAGCTCAGCCGGTCCTCCCAGCAAAGCCCCCAACCAGGCTCGCAGATGGGACCCACAGGGCTTCCTCTTGCCTCTGTGCCTTTGCACAGGCTGTTCCCTCTGCCAGGAAGGTCCCTTCCCCGTTACTGCCAACCCTACCTCTGGGGTGCAGCTCAAGTGTCAGGTCTCTGAGACCTTCCTCCACGGGTTCCTGGCCCAGGAGTAGATGTCCCCCACCCGACAGTGCTTGGCATGCACCCTGGGTGCCACAACTGCCTACTGACTCAGTCCTCTCCGGTGGCCAATGACATCCTGACAGTGGAGGCCAGATCTGATTCATCTCTGCAGCCCTCTGCTCCCAGCCAGCACTGGGGGCTGAATGACAGATCCGCACATGCACTGTCAGCTGGCGCCAAAGCAGCCCTGGGGTTCCCTTCGTCCTTGCAGCCCTAAAGCCTGTGGGGCAGGGGTCCTGACCCCTCCTCCATGGGGCTGGCCTCCTTCCCAGGCCACAGCTGCCCACTCCCATCTCTAGACAGCAAGCACGCTTGGGGCGTCGTGTACGCACGCAGGATTCATAAGCGTCACTGTCCTTGCGTGCACGCTCCAGTGCTCGGCCTTTGTTCAATGAGGTCGCAGGAAGCCACTGCCCGAGATGGTGACTGCGCAGAAACAATGTTTTATTCACAGGGAGCTCAGAGGACTCTTGCCAGCTTCCTGACTTCTATCAGTAACATGTCCTCCACCGAACGGCAGCCCCAGGTGACTGCTCCTGCCTAGGAAGAGGCAGCCAGGAATGGGAGGGGGTGAGGAGTGAAGGGAGAAGCAAAGGAAGCAGGAAGGAAGGTGCAGGAAGGCAGGCGGGGGTGGGGGGGGTGGTGGTGAAGGGGCAGGGAGCAGCTGGACTCCCTCCCGGCAACTCTCGCCTAAACAAGGGTCACTGTGCAGGCAGCCTGGGCTGAACAGTGAGGACCGGGGAGCCAGAAAATAAACAAAGCTGTGCTCTTGTCAGGAGGGTGGGTCCAGGCAGCAAGCGCGGAAGCAGAAAAAGGAGACAGGCCTGAAGCTTGAGGAAGCCACAGGGCTGCCCTGCAGGCCGCAGCCTGGGCCCCGGAACCATCTAGGCCCAGCCCTTGTCTGCTGCCCCCTCTGCAACAGGTGCCTGGCCTGGAGAAGCTGGGGGGGGGGTGCTGAGGATGCTGGACTGGGGCCACTGCTCTTGGCCCTCCATAGAGCTGTCCCCATGACTCCTGCTGCGGCCACCAGCCAATCCTCTTTATAAGCTACTAGCAGAGCTAAGGGGGAGCCACTTCCAGCAGCCGGCACTTCTGTGCAACGTCCCAAGAGGTCAGCTCCTTCTTCTGCAAACCCCACCACCACCACTGGCCACCCACCCCCAACCCCCACCCCCGGTGGCAAGGAAATCTGCCTTTCTGCATACGGCGTGGCTGGGGAGGTGTTTAGCAGACTTATTTATAGCCACGCACCCCGTCCGCATGCTCTCCAGCACTGCCTGCCTGCCTGCCTGCCACTGGGGCTTTTCAATCCGTGTCTATATTTATCCCCCCGAAGCCGTTGGGATAATGGTGAGGGCAGAAATAGCCTTGAAGACATTCACGTGAAGATGACGGACAGGTCCCCAGCTCCTGGCTGACCTCGCCCCCTGCACCTGCGGCCTGGCGCTGGGTAACGGGGAACAGCTGGCAAGGGGCCGGGAAGGTGGCCGAAGCCAGATGGAAACAGCATAACCCCTCCTTCCCCGCTGGTCGTGGTCCTCTGTAGTGATGCAGCGGACAAGTCCAGAACATCCGTGCCAGCTGCTGAGCCGTGGGGACACCAGAGGTGACCCGCCCACCTGACAGACGTCAGCATGCTAATCAGCTCAGAGACAGAGCAGAGACTCAAAGGCACGATTCCCGGGCACACGCTCACAAAAAGCAGGTCACCCACACCAAGGCTGCAGGGCGGCACACAGCCATTTCTCCCCTCGCACCTGGACGCAGGCACAGGGCTCGCAGAAAAAGTATGCACACTGTCACCGGCTTACCCGGCCACTTCCCCTCCTGGAAGGGAGGACGACTCAGAGATAAGCTGGTTGGTCAGGGAAGAGGAAGCGGGGACCTTAGGGGAACTGGTCGGCTACCCCTGCTCCTCAGCTTCAGTGTCCTGGAAGAGAACGCGCCATCCTGGATGGGGGGCAGAGACATCTCAGAGCACCTAGCACGTCAAGAGAGCGAGGCACAGGGTGCGGCTGGAGCAAAGGGAAGGCAGCAGCTGGCTGACTGCCCAATGGGGAAGATTTCATTAAAAAAGGGGGCATTTCAGGTGGACTTTGAAGGATGCGCAGGAGTTTGCCCAGAAAGATGGGAGAAAAGCGCAGGGAAACAGCATGAGCCGATGCCTTCAGTACTCAGTGTGCGGAATGTTCGGGGAGTGGGAACAAGGGCACAGGAGTGCAGGGACAAGTGGCGAGATGGATGGCAGGCTGGGAAGGGGGCAGGCCTGATCACAGGTCTCGGTGGGAGTCAGGAGACCACTCGCCAGCCATCATTGTGGCCGAATCTGTGGTCTGACTGGGGTGATCTCAGACCCGTCACTGCTCCCAACAGAGGGGAGCTTTCTGATCTCAGGCTGCCCTCCGACCCTATGACGGGGCCTCGGCTGGTCCCTGACAAACCCCACCCTGCCTGGGTCTCTAGCCCCTGGTCTTGACTTTCGTCTGACTCCCCGTCCCTCCTTCCCAGGACCCCTGGCCCATTCCAGGTCTCTCTGGCAGAGCCCAGGGCTCTGTTTCCCTAGGAGCATCTCCCCACAAGGAAGGAAAGAGCCCCCCACTTCTGGAATGACCACAGAGGCCAGGTGCTGTCCTCGGAGCACCCCGCATAGGATTCCTTCTAATCTTGGCCACTGGGCAAGGCAAGTGTCAACCTGTCCGTTTCACAGATGAAGACGTTTTACAGACGAGGAAACTGAGGCTCAGGGAGGTGAAGGGACCTGCCAGCCAGGACGTGAACCCAGGCTGTGGGTTCCCGAGCCTGCATGAACCACCGCGCTACATGATTCTCCACGTCGGTCGCGTGAAACTGTGCGCTGTGAAACGGGGCAGCCGCTGTGGGGAAGCCTGGCAGTGCTTCAAAGTGCTCAACCGCCACCGCACGACCCAGCAAGTCCACTCCTAGGCACGTACTCGTGAGAAATGACACACAGGGCCACACAGACTTGGACATACGTGAACATTCACAGCAGCATTATTCACAACAGCCAGACGGTGGACAAAACCTACATGTCTGTCAATGGATGAAGGATACACAAAACGTGATCCATCCACATGGTGGAATATCTACTCAGCCTTAAAAGGAATGAAGCACTGTCACACGCTACAACACGGATGAGCCTTGAAAACATGATGCTGAGTGAAGGCCAGACACAAAGGACCACATACGGTCTGATTCCATATATAAGAAATCTCCAGAATAGGGCCGGCTGAGTGGCACGTTGGTTAAGAACTGGCTTGGGACGCCAGAGGGCCCCGGTTCGGGTCCCATATATGAGGGCCAGTGACACTGCCCTCTACAGCTAAGATGCTGAACAACAGCTCAACCTGGAGCTGGGCTGCCATGAGTCGCCGGCGACGGCGTGGGCTGCAGTCCCTGTGGCAGTGGATTACCATGGGCTACCGTGTGTGGCCAGCAGCCAGCGTGAGCGGCCAGCAGCCGCAGTGAGCGGCCGTCCAGAAGCCGGCGACTGATCTGCCTCGCCCGGGAAGAGCGCAATGATGGTGCCAACTTGGGCCAGTGAAGCAACGTCCTCCACAACTAGACTGAAGAACAAAAGGACAGCAACTTGTCTGTTCCCCTTCCCCCAATTCCCCAGTGCTGTTCCCATCCCCCAATAAAAAAAAAAGAAAAAAGAAATCTCCAGAACAGGTAAATCCATAAAGAAGAAAGTAGATTCATGGTTGCCAGGGGCTGGGGAGAGGAGCAATAGCTAAGGGGGATGGGGCTTCCTTTTCGGAGTGACGCAAATATTCTAAAATCTTGTCATGGCTGCACAAGTCTGTGAATATACGAAATAACCATTGAATTGGGCACTTTAAATGAGTGAATTGTATGCTATGTAAATTATATTTCGGTGAAGTTGCTAAAAAAAAAAAAAAAGGAAAAAAAAAACCCAAACCATGCAAAACCAGAGGTATGCAAAGTCAGATGCTCGGGGAGACAGCAGGGGAGTCCCTTCTGCCTGAGGATAGGGCAGGCTGGGCCTGTCCCCTGCTTCCTGCTCCCTGGGTTACACACAGGACCTCCAGCAGACACAGCACTGGCTATTCTTTTGTCTGAAAGAAGTCTAAGGCCCAGACCATTTTACTTGGGACAGGTACCGTATTTTGCCATGTATAATGCGCACTTCTTTGCCCAGATTTGTAAGGGGAAAAATACGAATGAACACTATACACGGGTGGTACTAATTCCATATCTATATAAATGTTTTTAATTCTCTTATTTATGCTTATGAGTTAAAAGTGTAACTCTAGAAAGCAAGAATGATATCCGTATGCAAAATAACATCCTGAAATATGATCATTACGACAAATTTGCAACAATGAAGAGCTATTGGCCTTTTATGATGTGTAAATATCGTAAATTTGTTACCGGTACATAAAATTCCTTGTACCTTGTATCCGTTCCTGTATTTTGTCATTATTTGTTACATAAAATGTCTTGTACCATAATATGTTAAAAAAATAAATGCTAAAATTCTTTTATAATACCAAAAAACCCCCAAATACCTACATGGAAACAAAGAAAAGTTTGAATGAAAAAATTAAAATGATAGAATTTTTTTCCCTGAAAGTTTGGGCCAAAAAACGTGGGTGCGCCTTATACACGGGAGTGCATCACACACGGCAAATACGTGCCTCGTCAAACACTCTCCTTCCCACCGAGCTTCCGTAGCTCGGAGGCCTGGGCTCCAGAAGCTTTTCTAGGCTTCACAGACAGAAGGGCCCATCCACTCACGTGCCCCACCCCCCAGACAGACACGGGTCAGAGAGCCCTGCTGGCTGGGTGTGCAGCCACCATCCCCAGGCAGCGGCCAGCCCTGGGAGCCACAGCCAACTCTGACTGATGTTTGAGTTAGGAAAGGAACGTTTATTTACTGAGCACCTACTGAGTGCCAGGCGCCATGCGAGGAGCTCTACGCTGCTTTTTTCATTTGCTCTTTTTCTACTCTGGTCGCAGTCTCTTCAAATCTAGGCCATCTTTGCAAAGATGCTTTGAGGGCCCAAGAAAACATGCCCGTCCGTGACCTCAGGTGTCCCCTTGCGGTGGGAGTAAAGCGTGTGTCTTGTGTGTCTCGGGATGGCGCTGGCCCTGGAGCAGTTCGTGATGTAGGGAACGTCCCTCCTGCTGAGATGCCATCTCATCGTGTCCTCGCTGACAGTGGCCCAATTCTTGGTTCCATTGAATAAACTCATTCACAGTAAAGTACCAGGGAGTGAGTGCGACATGTTTCCCAAGAGTATATATAACTTAAATGGGAAAATGAGAAAGAGAGACAGGGAGAGGGCCCTGCTTGACTCGAGGGAAGAAGTGGCCGAGGGCAGGAGAAAGGAGGCAGGGCTCTCCTTTTAAGACCCACAAAGCACAGCTCAGACACAAAGAAGGTGCCTAATAGATGTTGGTCAAATGATTGCCAGGCCTCAGGTCCCTCCTCCCATGGGGACCCCGCCCCAGAAAACATGCTCTGTGGGGACAAGCCGACTCTTTCCTCAGGGAGACTGATGCCAATACAGGGGGTTTTGTGGGCACAGCACCGGACCTGAATTGTCCTGGAGAATGGGTGTAAGCCTGAGACTCGCCACACGAATGCTAGGAAGTCCCCGCAAGGCATGAATGATAGGGCACTGTAGCCCAAGGTGGGGGGTCCGAGCCAGGGCCTGGAGGCCACGGTGGAAATAAAGGAAACAAAACGGGTGATGCCCTTGTAGACTCAACTTCTCCAAAGAGGGCACAGGCAGAATCTCTTTACCCTCCCCAGGTGGCCCTCACGCTGAGGAGTGTAACGATGACACCCAGATCTTTCCACGCTGCACTGGGAATGTCACAGGCCTTGGTCTATATCCTGCAGGACACAAGTGACCTTCAAGCCGGTCCTTAGACAGCAGCCTTGCAAACTGAAAACAAAGTTGCCAGTCCCTTCCCTGTCACAAAGAAGCACAAAGGAAGTCCCGCAGTGAAACGCAAGGTTGCCTCCCGCTGAGTGGGATGGGGCTCACAGTTGAGTGACAGCTGTGGGGCAGTGAGATCCCGGCCCCCACCCACCCTTCTTGCCCCCTTTATTCCAAGCGGCAAATCGTGGGTTTAAACAGACCACCTCGGTGTACAGCGTCCTCTGGTCATGCTCACTGGAGACCTGGTGGCTGCAGGGCCTGCTCAGTGCCTGACATTTGCTGAGCATGGACAGCTCCGTGCAGGGGACTCAAACGTGAGCCTCGTTACCCACTAGCACTGGGGCAACCTTGGCTCACTTGTCTGTCTCCCCTGAACTGTTAGCTCTCCGAGAGCAAGCACGTCTGGTCTCCAGCCTGGCACTTAGTCGAAGCTCAGTAAAACCTCCAATAAAATGCATGGAAGCACTGACTCGGATCCACCCAAAAGCTCAGGCATGGCCATCAAGGCCCCTGCCCAGAGGGAGCTGCTAAAGACCTGAAGCACCCGGAATCGTCAGCTTGCAAAGCCAGGGGTCCCTGCCCGCCACTGGCATCCGCCAGGATCCCACGCTCAGCTGCGGTGTTTGGGGCCAGCCCTTCTTCCCTCGGGCCCTCAAACCTTGGCGGGTCTCCTCCCCAGAGCCATCCGTCAGTTCAGCTGCAAAAACATTGCACTTGGAGTCGGAAGCCCGAGCCGTAGCTCCGCCGCTAACCAGCTTGTTGCATGACTTTGGACAAGTAACTTCCTATACTGGGCCTCAGTTTCCCCATACGTTAAGTGAAAAGGTTGGACTAGGTGATTTCTTGGGTCCCGCCAAGTCCCTCGAGACGCCATGCCTCGGTGATTCCTGCAGGCTCTGCCTTTAAAACATACCTGGAGCCCAAACCCCTCATTGCCTCTGCCCCTGGCACCTGGTCCAACGCCACCCCCTTGATCTATCACAATCTGAAAGCCATGCGCGCCTGTGCCAACCCCCACTTCCTCCCTTCATCCCCATGCAGTCTATTCTCAACACAGGAGCCAGAAACCATCGTTGGAAAGCACAGGTTGGATCCTGACCCTCTTCTGCGCAAACATGTAAGCAGCTCCACATGTCACTCAGAGTCAAAGTCCTGAGAAGCCCTGCAAGGTCCTATTGGACTCGGGCTCTCATTACTTCTGCAACCTCCTCCCCTGCTGCTCTTCCCCTCGCTCCCTCCCTCCCTCTCTCCAGTTTCCTGGACAAGCTCCTGCCTCAGGGCCCTTGCACAGTCTGACCCCTGGATGCACCTCCCTGAGGTGGCCGCCTAGCTCTTTCCCTCCCCTCCCTCAGGCCTTTGCTTAAATGCCCCCAACTTGAGAGGCCTTCTCTTCCGTTGTTTCTTTAGCTTTGGTCACCCTCTGACATAAGGACATATTTTACTGCGCATTTACTTACTGTATGTCCACCCCACTGGAATATAAGCCCAGAAGGGCCAGGATTGTAAGTGTCTTATGGCTCCTTTATACGCAGCTCCCAGAATAGCAGGTACTCACTACAGTATGTGGTGCCTGAATACGTTTTGATGGTTTGTAAGTTCAATCCTGCTGCTGAAATGAACAGTGTTAGGCCATATGACCCTGCCGCGTGAATGGTGTCATTTCGGGGGGGCCCTCTGAGAGTCCCAAACTCTGGACCCTGTCTCCAGGAATCAAAGGGATTGTTCTAGGCTAGGTCGCAGTTCAGGAAGCGTGTGGAAGGACAAAGCAAGGAAATGACACAGAGAGTGCTGATGGGACCTGGTCCCCGGGACGTGCGAGTGTCAGTACTTCACAAACGCTTCCAGGCGCCTCTTTGCCAGGCGAGCTGAGGTTATAAACATGGGCTCCCCGTCGTGAGGAAAGTGCTGGAAGAAACCTAAGCAGTGGGCTGTTCATTAGAACCAAGGAAAGGCAGCGATGGGAGAAGAGAAAGCAGACGGTCGGCGGGGAGCCCCCAGGCCAGGCTGCTGTGGCCGAGACGGCACCGCACCCCGCAGGGCCTCGCGGAGGGTAGGCACGCTTCTTGTCTCGCCCTGGCCCTGCCCATCCTGGAGCGTGCAAGCTCAGCACCCTCAAGCCCAGCTCTCCGAAAGCCACGCATACCTGTGCGAACCCCAACAAGTGACTGGGAACAGGGACCAGAAACGAAGCCAGAGAGAAGCAGCTTCTACAACCTGGATGAAAATAAAAGTACGCTCTCAGGAAGGCGTGTGCCCCCTAAGCCACCAGGCAACCCAGGGAGGGGGCACCCAGAGGCTCCTGAGAAGAGGAAGGGGCCTGAGGAGCCAGGTTTGGGCAGGGCGGTCGCTGGGCACAAGGAGGGAGGGCCTGAGGCATATAAAGAAGGGAGGGTCCTTGTTCTCCCCTCCCCCCCCCCAGTCCTGGGCGGGGGTTGGCTGTGTGTCAAGGCACCAAGTCAGAAAATGAAACGTGGATGGGAGAGGTCAGGAGGGGCATGAGAGGGACGTCAGATCCGCCCGGCTCTCTGGCAAGTGCTGTGCTCCAACTGCGGACAAGCGCCCGGCCCTGTAGGAAGTCCCCTCCGTGTGTGCGGCCTCCGCGCTGGCTGCCGGACCCAGCATACTCATCATCACAGACCGGAACCCAGAGGGGCCAACTCTCCCACTTGGCTAGGCAGGGATGGGGGAGTGGGGGTTGGCGGGGGTGCCTGAGAAGGAGGGTAAGCTTCCGCAGGTGAAGTAGAGAAGCCCCCACCCATGGAGGCCGCACAGGCAGTGGGGATGGAAAGTGTGTCAGCTGCTGCTAGGGTCTGAGGTCCTGCCCAAGTCATCAGCTCTCTTCCTCCCCAAGAGACAGTGACCTTGCTGAGGCCTCCTCCCAGACAATGGCAGGAAGCACCCCTCCCTGCGACAGCTGGGGACTCAGGAAGGAAGTGACCGCCTCTGAGCCTGGGCCAGGGACCCTCCCCGCTGAGCCCCCACCCTAAGGACACGGGTTAATAGCAAATGATAGCAGCTCTGTTCATCAGCTCAGAATGGCAACCGTCTTCAACTTCAGGAAGGGGGTCTGAGGGCACATGCTCTCCCTAGCTGGAACCCCCTCTCTGAGGCAGACCCTCTCTGCTATGGCCTCTGCCTTGGGTCAAGCAGATGCAGGCAGCCAGGCTGAGCTGATGAAACAACCCCAGTGCCCCCCTGCCCTGCACCCCACCCCCACCTTCTGTAAGGAAGGACTCCACTTCTTTGGAGCAAGGAGATCCTCTAAAAATAAACCCCTTTCCTCCCTCAGGCCTCCGTGGAAGAGATAAGGAGGAGATGGCACAGTCTCGGCCAGGGGAAGGGCTGCCTCTCTGCACCCCATGACTCTTGACATCCGGGGCCCTTCAAGGCCCCAAACTCCCAGGAGGAGCTCAGAGGCATGTAGGGGGTGACCCTGATCTTCACCGTTCAGGGCTGCTATTTTCCAGGTCTGAGGAAGAGGGAACTTCAGGACGCTGGAAGTGCATATGCAAAGCACAGAGGTCAGAGTGCTGAGCGAGTGCTGGGCCAACACCAGGGTATAAACTCCACACGAGTGGGGACTTCTGTCTGTTAGGTTCACAGCTGCGCCCCTGGCACCAGGAAGCATACCTGGTATATACTCGGTAGTCAAGAGATATTTGCTGGATAAATGAGGTGAAGCTGAGGAATTCTAAGAGGGGCGCCCCCCCCCCTCCCCATAAGATGGGCTGCAAGGCCATTATCTGTGACACCACAGGAATGCAGCTGTTAGGAAGAAGAACCCCCTTCCTGTAGAAACGGAAACAGGAAACAGGAAGCCAAGGCTGTGTTGGAGGAGGGCCCCTGGGGCAACGCAGAAGCTGATGTCAGAGCACAGGCCCTGGCAGAGAAGGTCTCACCTCTGGCCAGCACTCACGGCCCCACCAGCCCCACCGGCCCCACCGGCCCCACCAGCCCCACCGCCACAGGACAACAGGTGACCTGGAGAGGCTGAGTCATGGCTGAGTTCCCAGGCCGGCCCTCCCCACACCACCCCCGGCAGCTGAGAGTCAATTAAAACAAAACAAAAAATACAACACAGCACTCTCCCTTCTTAGCACTTGGAGGCCTTGTCACGGCAACGGAAAAGAAGGAGCAATTGGAGAAGAAAACAGCCTCCGTGCCAACGTGGAAACACAGCAGTGAGGCGGGCACTGGCTGAGGCCCTGTCTGCCCTGCCGGTTTCCCAGGGAGGGCGGGAGGGGAGGCCCAGGGGAGGGAAAGGACCCACCTGGAGCCAGACCACAAGGGAGGGCTGGGCCTGGCCTCATCCCATGCGGAAGCCCCGGTCGCGTATAGAAAACCTCGCTATGGGCTTCAGGGTCTAGACTTGGGGTCCACTCCCAAGCCCAGCACCCACTAGCTGTGTGACCTCGAGTCAGACACTTGGCATCTCTGAGCTTTGGCTTCCTCATGTAAAACGGGACCATAATGGCTCCTGCACAGGTTACTGTGTGCTCAGCAGAGCCAGTGCGTTCACAGCCCACAGTCCAGCTGGACAGAGCAGAAACTGGGGACACGAGAGCACCCCACGCCCTCAGTTAGTCTCACTAGATGGATCCAGCCTCCATGCCCCCAAACCTCAAACTAGCCAATGACTACACAGGGGAGGGTTTCGTCAGAGTTTAGGAAAGGCAACGGCAACGTCACCCCTCTTGTTCTAGCCACCAAAGGCCTCGGTGTGACCAAAGGGGACATGGCGAGGCCTGTGCCTGAGACTTGGGACGTGAAATGGAAGAGGACGACCGCGAGGCCCAGGAGGGCCCAGGGCTCCCACTCTCAGGTCGGGCAGAAGGAGAGAAAAATCAAATGAGCACCCAGAGATTCAACCTCTAGTCCTGAGGCCACCGCTGACTCCACAGAGGACCTCAGTCACGCCCTGGCCCCAGCCTCAGTTTCTCCGATGGGCAGGCGGTTACATGAAAACACACGTGTGATTGTTTCCATGTCGCTGGCCACTGCTTGTCATGCTCAGTCACGCCTCCCACTGTGGAGGCCAGGGAGCCCCCAAAGCTCCTGTTAGTCCCATTGGCGGAGGCGGGGCGGGGTGGGGGAGGCGCTCTACGGAGGAGAGTAACCAGGTTTGGCTGTATCTGGAATCTACAGCTACCTGAGACAGATCAGTCCTTCCTACTTAGTGAAGAGCAGTCAATATCTGCAAGATGCAGGATGGATTAATATGATCAACCCCACGTTAATCAGATAAGGTCAGGTGGTTAGGGAAGAAGGAAACGGCAACAGAGCGCCTGCACCCCCAAAATGCCAAAGCCAGGGGGCAGGCCTTACCTGCGGGTCTGTGTCAGGAGGTCCCCTCTATGTCCTGCTGTGGGAGGAGGAGGGGCTGCTCGGCCTGCTGGGCCCACAGAAGGGTGTCAGGGACCAGGCCCCAGGTGCCAGCATCCTGCAGGGAGAACCCCAGCGGGGGAGGAGGTCAGACACCTGGTCGCTCTGATCACTCAGCACCATCCCGCTGGGAAATCGACAATGCTGGGCCTCATCCTGAGCAATGCCAGAGACCGGAAATCCAGAGGTGCCCAGAGGGCGGGACTGGGGATGCCCGGCTGAAGGAGTCTTCATTTGACAAAGGGACGCAGTCCAGGAGGCATTGGTGGAGGCTGGAGCAGGCGATGCTTCCCAGTGCTCCCTGTGCTCGGGAAGATGGCTCACCCCTGGCACACACGGGGAGCGCTCTTATCTCAGGAGCCCAGCTCAGAGCACTTGGCTCAAACCTGAGGCTTTTTACCCATCAGCCTTTGGGACTGCAGGACCTCGGGCTGCATGGGGTAGGCAGGTGGAAGAGTGGGGAAAAGCAGCCCCGAGGTCTCGGTCAGCAGCCGGGAGCAGCCTGATGCCCCAGGCAGGGTCACGGTCAGCATCGTGGGGTGATGCAAATGACTGACTCTCGCCTTCCCATCAAGCCCCTGCAGTCGGGCAGCATGTGACCAAAGGCCCACCTTCACCCGATGCCCATAGGCCAGAGATGAGCACACACAACAAATGTAAAAGGTAGAGAAATGGATTTCCAGGGAATCCTGGGAGACGACAGAAAATTCACAGGCCGCCACCCAACCCAGGGCTCCCACCGAGACACGCGTGGCCCACATCTGCAGCGCAACACACACCCTGCTTGTCTGACACACGCGCCAGCCCCTGTCTACCTGGGCCCAGGAAGCAGGCAGCAGCCCAAGAGGCCTTCCAGGGACTGACTCCCAACTCCAGAGCAGCCCTCCTCCAAGGGCTGAGGCCAGGCACGGAGGCTCTGAGGACACCAGCCCGTGCCCACCAGGGACTAGCAATCTTGACGGAGGTAAAAGAAGAGGAATTTCATGGTGGCTGCGGACAACAAAAGTGATACACTGCCGAGTGAGGACACAGTAAGAATTCAGAGGAGGAAGGATCTAACTGGGGTGGGGGGTGGGGGGAGGTAAAAAGATAACTAGGGCGGCACAGCAGTGGGAGGTGTGGCTGCAAGGCATCTCAGATGGGCTTTTCACACGCCCACCACCCCAGTGCAGTCCCACACTCCGGGGAAGTCACGGCCAACTCTGCAAATTCCTCCTGGGGATGGGGCCTGCAGGGGTCGAGGCTCCATCTTGGCCCTGGAACTGCCCCTCCTGTCCACGGCCGCACATACACCCTGCTATACACACTGGACCCCCCAACAAACAAAATGGCCCGGGAGGCCCAGGCTCCAGTCCCCTGCAGGGCGTGCAGGGCCCTCCAGCTTGCCCGTACATTCCGCCCGAGTCCTCAGCTCTCCACGCAGCACACACACCTGCCTCTGATGGTATCTCCGCGCTGTTTTGTAGCTTTCATCACGACCCCTCCAGACCCTCTGTGAGGTCCCTGTAAGTCTCCCCATTTTAGAGGTTAGGGGTTCACCATGGTAACACACGAGTTCACAGGTGAGCAGGCTTTTGCAGGCCAGCCCCACTCCACACCCCCCTGACACATCTCCCAGGGTGAGAAGGTCAACTGTGACTCACACCTGGCAGAATGGGAACTGCAGGGCCCCCGAGAGAAAAAAAATGAAAAAAAATGCACGTTTCTTACAGAGAGGTGCACTGCGGAGGAATTATTTTTCTGACAAAAGAGCATTTAAAGTCCAAAAAGCGAATGCAGGGTCAGCTTAAGGAGCGAGGCACTTCCCTGGGGAATAGACCTGGGGCGGTGGGTAGGGAGGGGGGGGACAGCAATGAAATAGGAAGATGCTGCCAGGTGACCCAGGTTTCCTCTGGTGACCCGGCTCCCCAAAAGGCGAACATCAAATCAGCCCCTTCCCTCCAGGGGAAATGAGAAATCAAAACAGAACACCACTCGGATTCCTTACTGAGATTTCCTGCAGGCATGGGTCCATGCACACCTGCCGTTGTGGAATTGGGGGGCAGGTCTGAAACTAAATACCCGGTGTGTTGCTGCTCCCGGGGGAGCAGACAGGAAACATTTTATTCCTATACTGTCCCCCCCAACCCCAGTTTTATTGAGGTATAATTGACCAATAAAATTGTGATATATTTAAAGTGTTACAATGTGATGATTTGATGTACATATACATTGTGAAAGGATTGCTCCCACCTAGTTAATTAACACATCCATCACCTCTCATATGGAAACATTTCAGTTCTACCACCAGCAAACCTCACTTCGGCAATCCAGCACTCCGCACTGCAGTCATCATCTTATACATTATTAGAGCCTCCGCTTTAAGTCTCAAATCTATATCTTCAATATGCCTCTCGGATGATGTGGACAATTGCAGGGGGGAAAGCAAATACACCAGTGAACCCAACCTCTGGAGACGTGAGCAACAGGAGCTGGAGCTAATACTTTTCCTGAAAATGTTTTGGGTCCCTGGCCCCATTTCCGTGAGTGGACGTGAATGAGTAAGTGAATCTGTTTCTCTATGCAATGTCTATTAATAGGAGATCAGCCTCTTCTCACCCCCACTAAATAAATGTCAAACAAACACTTAAAGAATACCGTCTTGATGGGGAGCCAAATTACTGGCTTGCCCAGACGTCCCCATGTCTCCAGCTGGCCCTGGTAGAAAGCATAAGCTCCACGTGAGTGGGTAGTGAGCGCGACTGAAGTTAAACATGGTTGTTTCCAGTCTCCGTTGACATGGAGACCGTGAGGCAGGTGGGGAAGGAATGGGCAGAAAGGGACCCCTGCAAAAGGTAGTGGTACGGGAGTGAACAGACCAGCCAGGTTGCTGACACCAAGCGGGGGCCGCACAGCCTTTGCTCCCATCTGAAGGTGTGACTCCTAATTTTTTTGTTTTATTGAGATAGAATTCACAAGCCATGAAACGCACCGTTAAAGCGTCCAGTTCAGAGGCGTCTAGCCCATTCACAAAGCTGTGTGAACCATCACCTCTATCTAGTTCAGGAACATTCCATCACCCCAAAAGGAAACCCCATCTCCATCAGCAGTCACTTCCCACACCCCCTCCTCCCATCTCCTGGCACCCACCATCTGCTTTCTGTCTCTGTGGGTTCACCTGTTCCGGACGTCTCGTATAAATGAGATCAGACAACATGTGGGATTTTCTGACTGGCTTCTTTCTTTGAGCATCATGCCTTCAAGTTCATTCATGCTGTAACAGATGCCTGGACCCCGTTCCTTTTTATGGCTGAGTAATATTCCACTGTGTGGACAGACCACGTTGGTTTATCCGTTTATCTGTTGATGGACACTTGGGCTGTTTCCACTTTGGGGCTATTTTGAATAATGCCGCTATGAACATTCGTGTACCCATTTTTGTGTGGATGTACGTTTTCAATTCTTTTGGGTATGTCCTTAAGAGTGCCTAATTTTTCAGGATAATAATTACAAACAAATAATACATCAGCATTTCTGAAAAGATAAAAAGGGTGCAGGGTGAGAGTCAGTCTCTCCCGCCCCTGGTCCCTGGCACCCAGTTCCTCTCCCCTGAGGCAGATACCAGTTTCAGGGTGCTTCTCCCAGAGACAGGCTATACATACATCCTGCTCTGTTCTGAAGACGGCCTTCAGGGAGAGAGCCTGGCAGCCAGAATCGGCCTAGTAATGCTTTGGAAAGAGCACAGGGCCCAGTCCGGGTCCCATCTCTGCGGTCTGTGCCCCCCGGGAAGCCCCTGAGCGGAGACGAGGGGACGTGGCTGAGAGGCTGAAAGGGCCTGTGTCAACCTCTGGGACTCAGGTTCCTACTCAATAAAAGGGCACGGGCTGTGACTACTCCACAGGCCTTCACAGAACCCCCGGGAGCTGATGGGAGCAAGCGCTCAGCGCCAGGCCCAGCACACAGTAGGTGCTCAGTGTTTGCTGCTGCTGTGATGACTGCTGCTGCTTCGTCCCGACCTGATCGGTTCCCCCACTGGAAAATGGAGGTAGGCCCCTCCCACACCATTACAGCGGAGGACAAGAGGCCCCTGGGTGAAGCTCAGCACGCCGCCATTTCTGAGCAGCTCAGAAGAAGTCGGAATGGCTGAGCCGCGTCCCCGCGTCCCCACGGACTGCTCAAGGGCCCTCCCCAAGGAGAGGCCAGGTCTCCCCGCTCGGCCTCCCGCAGCCCAGAGTCCTCCCAGTGGAGGGAGAACAGCAGAGTTTGCCACACCTGCCCTCCCACAAGCATCCTGGACCCAACCCTGGGGCCCGCGGGCTGGATTTCTTATTTCTTGGCCCCTTTCCCGCCACCCCCACTTCTGGATCCTTCTTTCCCAAGAGACGCTGAAGGTGCAGCTTCTTCCCTCTTGGAAGCCTGTTGGAGGCAGCAGGAAACCCTCAGAGACCTTGAAAGTGGAGAGACCTCAAGTGAGGAAGTAGCCATTAGCAGGGCCATTAGAAAGCTGTTAGGAGCGATTTTTCTCCCAGCTGGCAAGTGGCGAAGCAGAGCCCGACAAAGAAAACCCAGGCCTGGGAGGGCAGAACGAGAAAGAGCAACAGAATGATGCCTCCTTGAGCGTGCAAAAGTTCATGGGGGAAAACACCCGACACACACACGTACACGCCCGCCTAACAAAAAGGAGAAATTCTTAGCCTGCAGCAGTTGGTAGCATTATGTAAAACCCCAAGCCCACAAAAATATCATTTGGATGATAAAAAGTTAAATTTAGCTAAGTACAGAGTGACTAATACTATGAGCGAGAGGCAGCACCCCGGTTGCCTGGAGCTGATACAGCTGGCTTTTAGAAACTTTTGACAAGTAACCAGGGCCTGGTGCGGCACAGAATAACAGATTATGTAATAAGAGACACAGCCATTAGTGATACAAAACAGACAGCAAGCAGTGCAACCTCCTCGAGGGAAGGGACAGCTGGGGTCCGGTTGGAGCCGCGCCAACGGAACGTTGCCTCTGGACGCCTGTGCCATGGGAACCTGGGCTCCAGAGGCATGCAGGGGTGCAGCCGGGCCTCAGAGGGGTTTGTGTGCCACCTGGCCTCTTCTGCAACGATCTCTTCCCAGAGTGGCTGTGTTGGACAGGTACCCTGATGGCCCCCAATGAGCCCTTGTGGTGTCCCCTCCCCTTGACTGGGGTCAGGCCCTGTGACCTGTTTTCACCAACAGAAGGGGGTGGAAGTAACAGGGTGCCAGGTTGGTACCCAAGCCTTCAGAAGGCCCAACAGACACCTGCACACCCATTTCCCAGCATCACTATTCACAGCAGCCCAAGGTGCAGACAGCCCAAGGCTCCGTCGGCTGAGGAATGGATAAACAGAATGTGTGGTCTGGCTACACGAAAGAATATTACGCAGCCCTAAAAACAAAGGGAATTCTGGCACATGGATGAACCTTGTGGGCATGAGGCTAAGTGACACAAGCCAGACACAAAAGGACAGATACTGTGTGATTCCGTTTACCTGAGGGACACAGACGAGTCAAATTCATGGAGACAGGAAATAGAAGGGTGGGTACGAGGGGCTGGAGGCGGCGGATGGGAGCTGGTGTTTAATGGGGACAGTTTCAGTTCCATAAGACGAACAGAGCTCTGGAGACGGATGGTGGTGAGGGCTACCCAACAATGTGAATGTACTTAATGTCACTGAACTGTACACTTAAAACTGGTTACAGTAATCCGTTTATGTTGTGTATTTTACTACAATAAAAAATATTAAATAGGGCCGGCCGAGTGGCAC
>NW_017731478.1:1805223-1815265 GCF_001890085.2 Hipposideros armiger | reverse complement strand
CGGCCGTCCAGAAGCCGGCGACTGATCTGCCTCGCCCGGGAAGAGCGCAATGATGGTGCCAACTTGGGCCAGTGAAGCAATGCCCTCCACAACTAGACTGAAGAACAAAAGGACAGCAACTTGTCTGTTCCCCTTCCCCAATTCCCCAATAATAAATAAATAAATAAATAAATCTTTAAAAAAACACACACAAAAAAACGACAGAGGTGGCGGCCTGCACGCTTCTGTGTTTTCCCTCTGGGGGTAGCAGCTGCCACATAAGAAATCCACCTGCCTGGAGATCACGGAGCTGTCAAGGGGCCCATCGGGAGAGGTTATGTGGAGGGGGACCAACGCCCCAGCCCACAGCCCCAGCTGATACACTCAGGCTCCAGCCCAGCGTGCCAGCCACGGGCGTGGGGCCATCTTGGAAATGTATCTTCCACCCCCAGTCAAGCTGTCCCAGCTGACACCAGTGGAGCAGAGACGCGCTGCCCCCACTGAGCCCTGTCCAAATTGCCCCCATCGTCAGCGAATACATAAAATGGTCGGTGTTTTGAGCCGCTGAGTTTGGGAGGACTTTGCTGCGGTGACAGATAACTCACACAGTGGTCAGACTCTCTCGTGGGTTTGGGGGAATTTCTATCCCTAATGTGAGACTTAGGAAGATCTTTCACACTCTCATGAGTCACTAAGAGAAGTCAGTGCTTGAATGAGTCTGAGGAACAGACTAATTTTCCACGCCCCAAATCCCAGTGGAATCCATGCTGAAATCAAGCCTTGAGCTGAGTTTCAAACAGCTGCTGTGAAGGCTGGGGGATTTCTCCGGCGATCCGACGGAGTAACCAGGCCCTCAGGTGATGGACTCAAGCTGTCCCTTAATCACTCGACCTTCCATCGTCCCGTCTAGAGGACAGATACTGGTGGGATTCCCTGTGTGTGTGAAGTGGGGTTTGAGAGCCGGGCTCTCATTGGCTGACTCTGGGTAAGTCAGTTCTCCTTTCTGAGCCTCAGTTTCCCCACCTGTACAATGAGAAGGTTGATCTCAAAAAAAAAAAAAACCTCTCCATTCAGCTCCAACATTCTGCAATCCCACAGTTTAGGCACAAGAGACCACGACACAGAATCCAAAACACTGAACAATGTCCGAATGACTTGCACGTAGTTTTATAAGGGGGACACACACACACACTGGAACCCTCACCTCTGTCCCCCTGGAGCCCGATGCTCATCTCTCCGTCCTTCATGAATTTGTGCATTTGTTCTACATTTCCCTGGAGCAGGCTGGCTTGGTCCAGTTTCCTCTTCCTAAATTACATTTTCATCCCTGGATTCAAGGGAGGGCTGAGTGGCTAGTTCTTTGAGTAGAGGGATATATACTCCTTCCAGGCCAGGCCCCTCAAATGCCCCACGTGATCCTCCGTGGCCCGGATCCAGTGGATAACCCCACAGGAGCCCCAGGGGATGGCAGACACAACAGGGGAGGACCCTGAACCCTGGATTCACTGCCTAGAGGCCACCCCCACAGCATCCAATTCAACCAGGACCAGGGTGAGAACAAGCCTTTATTATGATGAGCCACTGAGATTAAGGGATTGTGTGTTATAGCAGCTAGCATTACTTATCCTCACTGATGCAGTCACCACACTGTTAGTACGTGTCGGATGTGTGAGGATGCATAGGAGAGTTAGACCTAGGCCTAATCTTGGCACCACCAGTCTGGTTGATAATTCAGGGAGATGGGCTATAGACCAGTTTGCACCCTGCAGTCCCACACTGAGCACATGATGAGAGCTTTTTCATGTTATTCAGACTACCTGCTTCCAAGAACCTTACAATAAAGGTTCACCTCCCCCAAAACACTAGATGTGTAAAGAACGAAAGAAACCACAAAGGAAGGAGAAAACCTACACCGATTCTCCTGAAGACAATCTATAAGCAAATTAGTAAAAAAATTCTTAGCTGTGTGCTTCCTGGTAGGCAGAGCAAAGAGGGACATACGCTGGGCCACCGAGCTTTCGCCAACAGTGAAAAACATCACACTGGTTCACGATGAGAAACAAAATTTGTCCTAGCTAAGAGCTCTAAGGGAACGCTCCCCACGGTCGCTGTGTGAGGGAATTGAAGCTTGCCAGGAAAGCTGTCCCCTGCACGGTGCAGGGCCAGCTTTGCAGCCCTACCCTGCAGCCTGATTGGCTCGTGACGGCGAGCTCCTCAGAGTAATTCTTCATCCCCATTAATGGCAGCACTGTCATAATGATGGAAAATATTTACATACCGTACCACGGATGGGTTGTTTAGACCATCTGGTTACTAGATGCGGCAAGAATTGTCCAACACATGGCCCATCCACAAACGCGGTGCCGTAGCACTGGCGGAGGCTGGTCTTGGGGACTCGGACAGCGTCCCTCGGCCCTACTCCCTCCATACTCTCGACCATGGGGAACCCGAGGGGCCCCCTACAGCTTCAGCCTCAGGCACCAGCAGGCTGGGAACGGAGCTCTTACACTCCCATCTCTGCTCTCTCTGGGCTGCACGGCGATCATCACAGTCTGATGAGCCTTTATCAAGGACCTCTTCAGGGCTCAACTGTTCCAAACACAACTTCACTCGGCAAGACAGCTCCGAGCCTGCGGGGTTTCTCCCGTGATCTCGTGAGGCCGCTGGGAATTCTCAGGGGGCAAATTCAGCACAGTTCACGTGTGTCTGAAGCAGCTTCTGCCCAAGCTGTGTCATGCCACGGAAGAGACAGAGACAAGGATCAGGCACCCCAGCTCCCGAAGGAGGGAGGATGGAGACCTGGCCTTCCCTAAATGAGAATGTCTTTTTCTTTCTGTGGCTCTGCTGAGTTCTGATACCAGGCTGAATACAGTTTGTTTTTTTTCCCCTGGGTTGATGTTAAATTTCTTTCTTTTTTTTCCTTTTTTAATTTGGCATATTGGGCGAGTTGTTTTATTATTATTTTCTTAATTTGATTAAAAGCAAAAAAAAAAAAAAAGTTCCATTCGGAGGCTGTTCAAAAGGAGCGGTTTTCTTAATGGGAAGCCTACGCTTACCGCCCACGTAAGGAGCTGTGTCAGCTCAGTGATCAGAGCGCCCCGTGACTATGGGAAGTTGTGTCACCTTCTTGACAATTGTGAGTCAAATGGAAACTTCACAGGTGTCTGCTTGGCTTGACGCTGTGACAAGGGCCTTCCGAAGGGCGCACCTGTCAGGGAGGTCAGCTGTGTTTCCACCAACTGTGAACCACAGCTCTAAGATGTCTTTATAAGTAACACTCGCCAAGACTTAAAGTGCCTGGGACACGGCGTCCGGTGCCTGGGCAGCACACAGGTTCCGGTCAAGGGCTGGCTGGCCACCTCACCTCCCGGCATCTGTGTTTGGGCTGTGAAAACGAGGGGATGAGATCAGTGGCTTGAAGCAGCTTCCAGCCCTTATAGCCATAAGCTCCTGAGACGCACTGGTCCAGGTCAGGGGTCTCTCTGAGGCCTCAGAATAAGCGCTCCTTTCTCTGCACGCAGGGTGAGGACCACTGACCCGACACACAGAGGGAGGACGGTGAAAAAAAGTCAGAGCCCACACCAGATGCCCTGCGTGTGTGAAAGTGGGCATGGGTGCACATCTACACCCTCCAAACGCACCGAGACAGCGGCCTGGATTTTCTGATAACGATTCCAGTTTGGGATGACGATTGTCACTGGTCACATACCCGGCACCTCAGGGAGGATGGATGGCCATGCAGAGGCCCAGGCGATATCTCCTTTACCGGTCAGCTCCCTTGAGCCCCTGCAGAGCTGTCTGCTCTGAGCATCTATCTGAGCTGCCAAGTCATTTCCAGCAGACATCTGCTCCCCTCGCCTGCTGCTAGCTGGGGCTGGGCAAATGTGCTTTTTGCAAAAGCAATCTGAGTCGCTGGGGACACAGGAATATGGTGACAAAGATTGCACCCAGGTCACTGCTCATTTCTGTCATTTAAGGCTCAGAGAACATTCACCTGCAGGCCAGGGACTGGCCTCATGTTTAACATAAAGAAATGAGAACCAGGGTGGGCCCAGCCCCAGCCCCTTTTGGGGGAGTGGCTCTGTCTCCAGCCCTTAATATCTCCCACACTCCAAGGAGCAGGTCAACACCAGACTCGGCCAGTCCATCGCAGGTTCAAGGTGACACGAGAGCCACATGGTTAATGAGGCAAGCTGTTCAAAAGGCTGCATTTATTCTCTTTTCATTCTTAGATTAGCTCTTTCCTACTTCTTAGAGTCCTTTTATTCATGAGAGGATGGTGACAGTGAATTGTAGCTTTTCTCTGTGTGTGTGTGTGTGGTTAAATATATGTAACATAAATTGTACCATCTTAACCAATTTTAAGTGGTTAAATTACATGTAACAGTCCAGTGGCATTAAGTGTTGTACAACCATCGCCACCATCCACGTCCAGCGCTTCATCTTCCCAAACGAAACTCGGTACCCCTTAAACACTAACTCCCTGTCTGTCCCTCCCCCCAGCCCCTGGTACCACCTGTGAGTGGTAGCTCTTTAAAAATAATGTCCTTACTTGGCAAAATTATGTTGTCATTTTACAAGTCCTGGTGTAATTTTAAAGTGTCTCAGATACTTGGTGATAGATGAGCTGACAGAGGAGGGGCAAGGCAGCCACTGCCCCCCGCCCCCCCCCACACACACACACACAAAGGGACCTTCCAGGCCACAACCTGCCTCCAAGAATCAAGGGCCAACGTGCAGAATTCTTGCCCGGCTGCACCAAGAACCCGGCTAGAACTGCCCTTTGTGGTAGGAAAGACTCTCATACGGCTTTCTCCAGATTTTCATTTTACTTAAAAGCTCTTCCTTGCCTGGGGTTTTGAGGTTAAAAACCACTGCCTCGCACTCATGTCATAAGCGGGAGTGTAACTGGCACTGCCTTTATGGAGATCAATTTAGCAACAGCTATTGTACTTAACCCAGCCATTCTACTACTGAAAATTATCCCACAGGTATGAGAGTCTAAATGCATGAAAACCTACGTACCAGGATGCTTACTATGACACTATTTGCTGCCAGTTTTCTGCTATTAAAATCCAAAACTCCACCCAAAGGGAACTGGTTTAACAAATGATGGTGCATCGGGCAGCCAAAGGCTAAGCCCATCATTAGAGAGACCCAGGCAATTTAAATGGACCCACAGAGGACCACCTCCAGGATTTCTGAATTGTGAAATCAAATAAGCAGGTGCATCACGGTTGGCAGCCACTTACAGGGTGTGTGTGTGTGTGGTTTTTTTTTTAAGTAATACATATTCATATATGCACAGAAGGCTCTGAAAGAGTACACAGACACAAAAACTAGCAATCGTACTTATCTGTAGAGAGGAAACTGCAGACAAGGGTGCAAAGAAACATCTGTTTACTTGTTGACCCTTTGTAATCTGGTACCAAGTATAATGTGTTACTTCTCGAAACAATGTTTTTCACGTCCAATATGATCTTTACAATCTAGTTTATTATTTTATTTCTTTACGGTAATCTATGAGCCCACAACTTCCATAAACCAAGGAATGTATCTGATTTACCTTTAAAACCTTGTCAATGTCTGGTGTGATATCACGTACAACTTTTTGGGTGCTTTGTAACTTTTTTTTTTTAAGTAAATGAAAGAATGAGTGAGTGAATGATTAAGTGAATGAATAGTGAATAAAAATCATTGGAAAAATAATGTTCTTTCAATCCTAGAACCGTGAGTCTTGAGTTGTCAGGGGGAAATGTAGAAATAAAAACTGATTGATCATGGAGATCCAGATAGAAAAAAATGGGCTCAGTGATATTAAAGGAAGGCACACACCAGTAACCGGGTGATTAAGTTGATGTGTTAAAAGTTTAATTATGGGCCGAGTGGCGCGATGGTTAAGAACTGGCTTAGGACACCAGAGGGCTCCGGTTCGGATCCCACATATGAGGGCCAGTGACACTGCCCTCCACAGCTAAGATGCTGAACAACAGCTCAACCTGGAGCTGGGCTGCCATGGGTCACCCGCGACGGCGTAGGCTGCAGCCCCTGTGGCAGTGGGTTGCCATGAGCTACCGTATGTAGCCAGCAGCCAGCGTGAGCAGCCAGCAGCCGCAGTGAGTGGCCGTCCAAATGACGGCGACTGATCTGCCTTGCCCGGGAAGAGCGCAATGATGGTACCAACTTGGGCCAGTGAAGCAACGTCCTCCACAATTAGACTGAAGAACAAAATGACAGCAACTTATCTGTTCCCCTTCCCCTAATTCCCCAGCACTGTTCTCATCCCCCCAATTCCCCAATAAAAATCTTAAAAAAAAAAAAGTTTAATTGAGCGGGCCAGCCGAGTGGCTCAGTTGGCTAAGAGCTCGCGCAAGAGTGTGAGCTCTGAGCAACAGCGGTTCGAATCCCAGCCCGAGCTGAGCAGCTGCTGAGTTGCCAACAGGTGGCAGGATGACTCAGCTAAAATAAAAAATAAATAAAAAGTTTAATTGAGCAAGAGTTTCTAAAATTTAAATTTTAATAACTATTTGATGGTTTTAAAAAGCCAACATTTAGTGTTTCTTTTGAAATAGCAGAATGCAAAGAAAATAATAAATAGGTGGTCCAAACAATTCTAAAAAATATATATATATATATATATATATATTTTTAAAATCCATGTTACAGTCTACCTTTTAATTCGTGAACTATGTATTCCTAAAGAATCTTAAAGATCAGAAAACCATCACTCTTCAGTGAGTTGTTACAATTTTTAAGAGCTCTCCAGGGATCTTAAAGATCACACCCAATTTGGAACTGTAGCCTATTAGCCCTTAATTCTTACCCTATTAGCCTCCAGACCCAGCTGGCAAGCTGACAATGACTGTGACTATTTAGAAGTAGGCTGACCAACACAGCAAGGCCACCAGACTTCAAGGAAAACGCTGTCACAAAGCCCAAAGCCTTCAGTCCTCAGAAAGTTATACGAGCCCCCTTGGGTGCTCATGCAAACAACTGTGGTTAAAATAAGACAAAATAATTATAATAATAACAACAGTAGGAAAAGCACAGTGAAGAGAGACAAGGAAACTAAATAGGGAGAAGGGAAGGCTACTGAGAAAGGAGTTATGAGGAGCCTGTGGGTTAAGCCTGAGGACCATCATCTGGGCAGACACACCCTCATCCACTCCTTCCAAGGCCTCCAAGGACAGCCCAGTTGGTGACATCAGAACTTCGTCCGCATCTTGTAGCTCCAGCCAACTGAATGACTCCACAAACCCCCAAACCTAAATTATATCTAGTGTTCACTGTTTATTGAAAGAGAGGCAAGAAATGCCTTTGAGAAAGGTCAGCATACTTACTGGGGAAGGGGGGGAAGCAAAGAACTCCTCACTCCCCTGACAAAGCTGGCTAATGAGGTTTCTTCATACAGTGACGATGAGGTGGCCGTGTCTACGCTCTGGTTTCCAGCAGGAGTTCATGATTTACTTCCAACAACCAGACTCCTTTCAGCAGCCTCCCATTCCCACTCTACATGGAGGCCTTGGAGATGCCACCTTGGAGCAGCGACCTGTGACAAAGCTAAGGGGCAATTCTGGGAGCCCATCTTGGAGAATGCGCTAAGGTCCATCTCTCCACCTCTCCTCATGCTGCCCCCATCGTCCAAGATGGGTGCTAAGCTTAAAATAACGGCCTCCCAGCCTTTGTAATAATAGCTGGGTGGCCCACAGGTATGTCCCAAACCTTCTCGGAGGTTCTTCAGAGGAATCTTCGAGGAAGGCGCCGTGATCTCTTTCACAGATGAGGAGATTCTGGTTGAGGGAGGTTAAGTAACTCATGCTAAACCCCACAACCGGAAGTGGTCCCGCCAGACTCAGGACCCAGGCTTTCTGACTCTGGGGCACACTTCCATAACCAGAACACAAAACGGGAGGCTTAGCCCCAAAAAACAGCTTTGACCTGACGTGAAGGAGATCTGGAATGGTCTGCAGAGCTTACACCATTTTCCCTCCATTTCCTGGGATTCTGGGCTCCAGGGAGGCAGAGGAGATGCTGGCAGCTGCCTAAGACCGCTGGGTGTTAACTCTTATTTCTAACCAGAAAACAAGGCCACTGGTTTGTCAGCACCCGAGCAAACAAGTGCCAGCGGTGCTCCTTCCCGTCACAGCGACCCCGACATGGAGAAAAGCATGGCGGTTATGGATTGATTTTGCAATTTGGCCACCATACTGTCTTATCACTTCTAATTACTTTTCAATGTGTCTGCTTTGAAAACCTAATACGAACCCTGTCTCCATTTCAAAACATTAATTTTGTACCCTCCCCCTTCTAAGAGCTCTGCTCCACGTCTTTCCTGGTCTGTTTCCTGGCTCCAATCTAGAGTGATGATTAAAAGCGATGAGAGAGGGTATGCTCATCTTGCAAGGGACATTAAAGGGAGCGCCTCTCACAGCGGTGTCTTCTAGATGCCGTCTGGCCCCATAAACCCTTTACGACCAATCCCCAGTAGCAGTCTGTGCTCCTCAAACATACTTTGAAAAATGCTGCTAGAGTGGTTCACTATTAAAATAGGATTAAGTTGCTACTGATTGGAGACATTCTTTATCACGCTGAAATCTCTATGTTTCTAAGAGTAGCGGATGCTGAAGTGTATCAAATGCTTTTCAGGCATCTATTGAAAGCATCTAAGCTTCCCCCGCCTCTTTTTTTCTTTCAGTAGATCTCCTAGTACTTAATCCTCCTCTTATGTTTTTAAGGCCGATCCACACTGAGTGTCATGAGCCCTATGCCGGCTGCTGTGCTGCCTGTTCAGAAAGGGAGGAGAAAAGGACATGAACAACACACACACACACACACACACACACACACACACACACACACCTGCATATCATCTGAACAGCAGGCTAGTAGTTGTGAATCCAAGTCACACACAAGGCACAGTGAGGACCCGAGGAACCACACAAGTCAGGTAAATCACAGAGGGCTTCCTGCAGGAGATGGCAGAAGCTTGAGGGTCAGGCTGGGATTGTGGGCATCTGGATTTGAGTGCTGCCTTGCATGGGGCCCAAGGGAACACTTTCTGGGCCCATAATTTTCAGTAAAACGGAGTTCATCATAGATCAAAAGAGACAGTCAGAGGCACCCCATTCAGCCTCCTTCATTTGCAGATGAAGGCTGAGGTCCAAAAAGAACAGCTGACTTGCCCAAGGTCACCAAGCCATCTCTACCGTGTTTCTTGGCTCCATGAGGAAGGGAGGAGAAACAAAGAGAGCTTTGAGATCTCGAGCAGAAAGGAAGCGGAGAACACCCAATGTGTCATGACTTCCCTGTAATAAACGTCGCATTGCTACTGAAAGCTGGCTGAGTCAGGAGGCCACCAGAGTGCTAGGCGCAGGGTGTAGAGGCCAGCAGGCAGGGGCCTGGCCAGGAACAGGGGGTGACCCTGGAGCCGCCCCTGGGCACATCCGGTCTCCTGCATCCACACGCCTGAGCAGACACACACAGGGAGGGCTTTTCATTGCCAGTCATTCACTCACTCAGTCAGTCGGCAAAGATGGAGACTGTCCTGGGTTGAAGGGTATGCCCCACAAATTCCCATCCTAGGAGCCTCAGAATGTGGCCTTATTTGGAAACAGGATTTTGCAGATGGAATCAGTTAAGATGAGGAGTAGGGTGGGCCCTGAATCTAATGGCGGGTGTCCTTCTCAGAAGAGGAGAGACACAGAGACACAGAGACACACAGACACACACACACAGAGGGAGGACCCCTAAGTGAAGACACAGCCGCAGGTGTAATGACGTGTCACGTCTACGAACACCAAGGATGGCCGGCCATCACCCGAAGCTGGGAGAGAGTGGATCCTCCCTCAAAGCCTCCGGAAGGAGCCAACCTTGCCCACACCCTAAATTTGGACCTCTGGCCCCCTGAACTGTGAGAGAACCGTACGCAGCCCCAGGGAGCCAATACAAGGCAGGAAGCTCTGAGGCAGAGGTAGTTTGGTTCGGTCTGGAATCCCTCAACCCCCCACCACACACACACACACACACACACACACACACACACACACACACACACACACACACA
>NW_017731478.1:1791372-1805179 GCF_001890085.2 Hipposideros armiger | reverse complement strand
CATTCCCAATCACAGGGCTCCTCTTCCTAGCCAGCCACGATTCCCACTGCTTCAAAGACATTTCAGAGCCTGGTACCTCTCGCTGGAAGGGACCAAGAGTCCCAGACACAGGATGAGACCAAGTGCTTACTAAGCCCTGTGAGGCACCAGGTGCCATGCTGGGCACCTTCACACACCTTCTCCTTTAAACCTCAGGACCACCCAAAAGGCAGGTGAGCAAACAGCAGCTCAGAGAGTGTGTGACCTGCTAGTTCCCACGGCAGGTCAGTGGCACAGCCACGCTCCAAGCCGGGGCTTGTCTGCGTGGGCCTCGGCCACGCCACGTGGTCCATTCTCTTGCACACCTGGGGTGCAGCACCTGCCCCTCGGCAGAGCCGTCTCCCACTCGCCTCGCAGCTGTGGACGCTGAGGACCCCGGGCAGTTGGCATCTGCTCTTTGAAAAGGTATTTATCTTTCCACTTGCTGGGAGCAAGCGAGGGCCATAAAAGGACATGCCGACGTCAGGTGCACTCCATGGAGACAGATGTTGTTCACACACAGCCACCAGGCACCACCCTCCCCGAGGAGCCGAGGACCAGGTGCAGACCGGTGGCCGAGCTGGTAGCCTCGGCCAGGCCGCAGGTGACGGTGCCTCTCCCAAAGCCCAGGGACAACGAGGTGGCTCCACAAATGCAGAGGCAACATGTGACCGCCCTAGACACACTTGAGGTTCCAATTCAAGTCTGAGTTGTTTTTTTTACTATTTAAATCATTTTTAACTGTACAATTGAGTGGCACTAAGGATATTCACAATGTTGTGCATCTGTCACCACTATCTCTAGGACATTTTCATCACCCCAAACAAGGGGGTGGCTGCACAACACTGTGACTGTGCTAAATGCCACTGAACTGTACACTTCAGAAATGGTTACTTTTACGTTATGCCAATTTCACGTCAATTTTTAAAAAGGAAAGAAAATCTTGCATTCTCTGGCCCTGTCTCCTGCATCCAAAGCCTCACCGATGCCCCGTCCCCCAGCCCCTGGTAACCACCATCCTGCTCCTGTCTCTATGGATTTGCTGTCTTAGGCACCTCACATAAGTGGAATCCTACAATATCTGTCGTTTCATGTCTGGCTTTGTTCACTCAGCATCGTGTTTTTTTCGAGGTTCATCCATGTTGTAGCGAGTGTCAGAATCTCCTTCCTTCTCATGGCCAAGTAATATTCCGTTGTGTGGATGGACCCCCATTCTGTTTATCCACCTATCATCCGTGGGTAGCTCTGTGCTTAACTATCTGAGGAACGCCAGGTTCCTCCCCACAATGGCTGCCCATATTTTACTCTCCCACCATCAATTCACAAGGGTTCCCGTCTCTCCACATCCTCACCAGCACTTGTTATTTTCCATTTGGGGGATAAGAGCCAAGCCTGAGACTTTAAAGGAAGGGAAGAGGCAGGTGCCATGGGAGAGGGCCAATCCCTGGCATCTGTCCCTTTGTGCCTGCGTTCTGTACAGAAAGAACACTGGTTGTCGAGTCCTGAGAACTCAGTTCCAGTCCCAGCACTGGGGCTCGCGGCTGCGCCACTCTGGATACACACTTTAAGTACTCTGAGCCTCAGGGATGTCCACTGCAGGGAGGGAGCTAATGTGCCACGTGTCGCTTCCTGCTGGAGGCAGGGCAGTGACTCTACCACAGGAATGAGAGAGAGAGTGTTTTCACAAACTCTACGTGGCGACACACAGGTGGTGGGGAGGGATGTATCTTTTATGACAATGTATGGAAAAGACTTAATACTTTCCCTTCAACCTCCCCCTTCTCTGCCTTCAGACGCAGAAGCCAAAAGACAGGGAAAAGTAGCAAGACAAAGAAGGAGTGGAAAAATTTCTAGACGATCTACTTGAGGGCAACCTTGGCATCAGACTAACTACTGGACACACACGCGCACACACGCATGTGCACGCACACAGCCCTCGAACCTCAGTGAAGACTCAGATTGTCCAAATCCGCTGACAGCAGATCCAGAGAAGCAGGTAGGGCAGGAATTATCATCCCAACTTGTTCGGTGAGGAAATGAAGTAAGGCCCAGGGAGGTGAGGCAGCCCTGCCCAAGGTCGTACAGCACATCCCTCACACACACACACCACCACCACCACCACCACCACCACCACCACCTCACTGACGTCTCCACAGAAAACACCAGGCTGCCTGGGGAACCACTGGAAAAGCATGGAGCCTGGTGGGCCTCAGCCCGGCATCTCCATAGTGACAGAATCCCAGAAGCTGTGGGGCTAAAAATAAAACTTCTACCTCCTGAAACCCCAATCTGTTCAGCTCCAGCTGCACGGGAGATCAGCGAAGCTCCGTGACCCAAACAGCAAAAAAAAGAGGCCCCAGAGCCGGGAGAACAGGTGACAACACACCGAGGACACAGGTAACATCATGTAAACCACCATCTGCGCTCCCCAGAGAGTTTGCAAAGATCGTCATCCACGGGGTCCTGGACATTTGGGCCCCATGTGGGTGAGTGCCAGCAAGCCAAAGGCGCCCTGCCCTCGGGCACGGACACTCCTGCACACACAAGAACCCCGGATGCACCTCTGCAGCCTTGAGAGTGGGAAGTGTTCTTTCTGTGCCAGGGCTGGACACGTTTCTCCACTTAAAATAAAAAAAACACTTTTCATAATGCCAGGTGGGCTCTCAAAAGCCTACTTCAGTCCAAAACGGGTCCACTGCAGGGTAAACTGTCTACAATAGCAGGTTAGCCCAGAGCTGCAAAGCCAGGCTGCCTGGACTTGAATCGATGAGCCATGAGACTTGGGGAAGTCACTTTTCCCCTTTTGGCCTCAGTTTTCTCATCTGAATAAAGGGGTTAATTGACGAGGGGAGTTGAGGGCCCAGCACAGAGTAAGGGCACCAAGAACTCGCTCATTCGGCGGCCTGGTGGGTCATGTTTCCGTTGGTGGGCTAGACTGAGAACCCACCAGAGATGGACATTCCAGTGGAAAGTGGCCTTCTGCAGTGGCAGCTGTGCGGCAGCTGGAAACGGCCCGCGTCAGCCAGCACTTTACATACAATGAACCCCCTTCGCTCGCAATCTATGTGACCTTCCACAAACCCACCCTCAGTCTCAGCTTATCTTCCCAGGAATCTATGACAGGGATCACAACTTACATTCCTAGCACGCTTTATTAACTATAGTACGGCTCATTTTAAATGGCCTGAACATTCGCCAAAAAAAACACGATGGATGCAACTTGACGTCAGTCGCCCAGCCCTTCGTGAATAACGAAGTCCCTTTTTATGTGGTGGACGCGGAAGGCCCCGCACGGCGTCCTAGGCTCCAGCTGCTGCACAGGGGACTGGCCTGACCCCATAATGCATTTCCTGAATCAGCTCATGGAGCTAATTCACATCCAAAAGTAATTAGTGTAATGAAGGCAAGTGTGACTTAGCGAATTCCAGGCTGACTTTCTGCTCTGACTCAGCCACGCCAGGAAGCTGCCCCAGTCACCCTCCTGGCTTCCATTTCCTGGGGCACCAAGGGAAGGGCTCAGCCTCCCCTCCTGCTACGGGCTAGTGGTCAGCGAGTGCTCATAAGGCCACCCAGAGGCAGGACACGCGCCCACCACCTTCTCCTGGAGCTGGCTCTGGAACCTCTGTGAGGGAAGGGGCCTTCCAGCAAGTGAAATCACAGGGGAGGCCTAGGTGGGTGGAAGGCCAGGTACCACCAACAATTCTACCTGTGACTGATAAAGACCCAGGCTGTCCCTGACCGGACAGACAGAGGCTCACAGGCTCACATGTGCAGGGTGATTGACAGCTCACATAACCACCCTCCCCTCCAGCCTCTTGCTGCCTCCACACAGCAGCCCTGGGAGGGGGCATCGCTACCCCCATTGGATCCAGAAACCAAGGCACAGAAAGGCCTTTCAAGGGCCTGTCACCGCAGAGATGGCACAACTCACGCCTCCGAACCCCTAGGTCCTCTTAACCCAGTTGCCTTTCACTGTCCCCAATCCGGAGGTAAGCCAAAGTCAACATCTCGCTGGTCCGGAAACATCCCAAATGTCCATCAACAGATGATGGATAAACAAAATGTGGTGTATACATACAGTAGAACATGATTCAGCCTTAAACAGTTAGGAAATCTGACACAGGCTACAACCTAAACCTTGAAAACAGTTGTTACATGAAAGAACCCAGGCACAAAAGGTCACACGTCGCACAACTCCACTTACAGGAAATGTCCAGAACAGGTAAATCTATAGAGAAAGAAAGCAGACTAGTGGGTGCCAAAGCCTGGGAGGAGGGGGCGTGAGAGGGGCTGCTCTTGGGTATGGAGTTTCCCTTTGGGGTGATGGAACTAGATAGAGTGTGTGGCTGCACATCACGGGGACTGTGCCAAATGCCACTGAACTGTACATTTCAGAAATGGTTACTTTTACGTTATGCCAATTTCGCTTCAATTTTTGAAAAGGAAAGAAAATCGCGCGTTCTCGGGCCCTGTTTCCTGCATCCGAAGCCTCGCCAATGCCCTTTTTCTGGGGGGAATCTGGCGACCCTTCCTACCCACTCCCGGGCACTCCACACGCTAGAACCTCCATCTTCCCTCTGCCTCCACGGCCTGAGCACAGAGGCGCAGAATCCTTCGCCACACACTGATTGGGATTCTAGCGAAAGCCCGAAAAACTGGCAAGCGGCCACCTGGGAGAGCAGGTGGGCCCCACCACCTTCCCCAAGTTTCCTTTCATTCAAGATTTCATTAAGCCCCTCTTTCCAGCTCAGAGCCAGGCAAGGCTGTCCTTGAGGACCCCCTGTCTGCCCTGGACACCGGGTCCCAGAGCTACACCAAGATGACAACAGTCTAGGGCAGGAGTCGGCAAACTTTTGAGACGGACGAGCCGCCAGGGGTCGGCAAGCCGCGGCTTGCGAGCCACATGCGGCTCTTTGGGTACGTACATGTGGCTCTGAAGTAGAATTGAAAATGAAAATAAAACTATCATAGTTTCATTTATAAAAAATTTAAAGGATATTATTCACATCATGGTGATTATGTAAAAATATATTTAGGGCTCGCGAGTCATTTTTAAATTGTTGTGAGGGACAGGATTGGCTCTTCCAGGGGTCGGCAAACTTTTGAGACGGAATGTACCCAAAGAGCGGCGCGTAGCTCGCGAGCCGCAGTTTGCTGACCCCTGGTCTAGGGTGTGGCTTATGTCGTGTGAGGCGCTTCAGGGATGTGTCTCCATTCAGAGCAAGGACCCAAATCAGCTGCCCCGGACCCACGCCTCTAGGTGGCTAGGGAAAGCAGGCCCTGCAACTCTCGCTGGCAGGACTCTGACCTGAGGCGTCACATGGGCGCACCGGCATCACATGGGCGCACCTGCGTCACCTAATCTTCTCAGCCTGGTGGCCACAGACCCTCAGCACTCCCAGCTCAGAGAAGCGCAAGGCGCTAAGGCAGGCAGGCACCTGCAGGCTTAGCCCCCTCCTCCCCTACCTGGCTTGCTGCTGTGCTCCTAATAAGGCCCTTTGGGTCCCTGCTCTTTCTCTAATGAGCCAGAGATCGAGAAAAAGGCAGAAGTGGGGCAGGCAGAGGGAAAGACACAGACCACGCTAACCGGCCCGAGGCCAGAAGCCAGGCAGACAAGCTCCAGCTCACTCTGAACTGAGCCCCTTTTTAAAACATCGCCCGCCTCACCTCCAGGACCTCAGACACACAGCCGGGGCCGGGGGGCACTCCGGCCTCTGACCTCGCCCCCAGGACCTCAGGGATGCACATGCAGGGGGCCCTGGGCCCCATGCCCCATCTCTAACCTCAGCCTCCAGGTGTGGCTGTTGGACTTGACCACAGGACCCGAATCTGGCCTCAAAATCACGCACAGGCAGACCTCGGAGATCCTGCAGGTTCGGGTCCAGACCACCGTGGTAGCGCCAGTCTGGCCGTAAAGCAAGTCAGAATCTTTCCGCCTTCAATGTGTGAAAAAACGCAACATCTGTGAAGCGCAACAAAGCGAAGCACAAGAAAACAAGGAACGATCCCAGAGCACGCACAGGGACCTGTCTGGGAACCTGCCCGAAATCCACGGAGCCCTCTGGGCCTTTCTAAAACGCAAACGCTACAGAACAGACGCAGAATTCTGTTTTCCCTTCCGGGGAACACACAAAAGAAACAAAAAAAAAACCCTCAACTGAAAAGCACTGTGCTTTGTTCAGACTGAACCGGATCAGGAAATACTGATGGATTAAAAAACAAAAACAAAAAAAAACACAGGACAGGCGGCATAACAGACATGACTGTGCATGAACAGGAGCGTGAGGCATTGAGGACCTGGGTTAGGCTGAGTCCCAGCCAGCAAGCAGTTCACTTCCTGTGTGGCTGGCCCAAATCATGACCTCGCTGACTGGTAGTGGCCCCGTATGCAAAACATGACAGGTGAAAAGAAAACACTGGGCGCTAAATCACGACCTCAGCGAGCCTCAGTTTCGTCTGCAAAATGGGCCCAGCAGCCCTGGTGTGTGTCAAATGAGACACGATGGGCAGAAGCACAGTGTGCACTGCAGGGTGTTCTACAAAAGGTGGATAAACAAGAAAGGCTCCTCCATCGCCTCCCCCCAAAACGGTCATCAGGAGGCCACTGTGCCCAGTACTGGTGACTCCAAGTCAAAGAAGCCAGCATCCCCCAGCGTGTGGAGCCGCGAGGCCAGACCAGGATCCCTACGGTCTGGAGAGGGAAAAGCTGCCTTCTCTTTGAGCAGGAATCTCAGCAGCCTGAAAAATCTGAAATCAAGGTCACCTGGGTGACATTATGAGCCTAAACCCTCCGAACACCAGTCCTGCAGCTACTGGGCCACCAGGACACAACTGAGTGACGTGGGCATCCCAGAATTCACAAGCCCGCCTCCGGTTCACTATTGTGCCGCAGTCTGCTTGATGCCCAGCCCTGGGGATTCTAGGGTTTTAGGGAAATAGAAAGTCATTCCTCTTTGTGGAAAGGTCACATGCCCTTGCACTTGGTTTTTTTCCAGTGCTCCTTCAGGCTTGCCGATTCATGAGAGTCTGAATTCCTTTCTCCCCGCTGCTGGAAAGCCTGACAGAACATTCCTCAGGAAAGGGGACTTTAAGCCAGCTGGGGAAGCAACAGAGGTACAAAGAAAACTGGGTGTCATTGGGGCTATCCACCCTGGTACCCCAGGAGTGCAGGATAGACTGTGCTGGTCGGCAGTCATTACCACGAACTCATGGTGCTACAGGAAGTCCCCCAAGGCTGGGACCAAAAGACAACTGGTGACCTCCATCTTGGCTCAGGCCGGGCGACCGGCCACATACTAATGCCCACATCTGGTCAGTGCCGCCCTTGCAACTCCTGGCAGCATACGCACAGGCTGCGTTGCACCCAAGTATAAATTAATGAGCTCCTTGCCGCCCTGGGTTAACACAAAGCGTGCTCTGGACCAATTAAATAAGCCACTTTAGAACAGTGCTTCACTGTATTGGAAAATGTCACACACGGAGGGGAAAAAACGAGGCCTTAGATTATGCACGTCTGATTGATGGCTGAGCAAGTGACAGTGTTTCAGAACCCTGGAGGCTTTTGTTATTAATGATGTTTTAGTGTTGGGTTCTTAAACACATCAAACAAATTTCCTTTAAACTGGTAGTTACCGACTGCCACGAGGAGGGGTGGGGGGCGTGGAAGGCTGCAGGCCTCCCACCTCCCAGATGGCTCAACCACAATAAACGCTCGGCCTGTCAGATGCACAACACTGATCAGCTAATTGAAATATGCTGCAAGAAGCAAACCCAAAATAAACGTGAAATAATTGTTTCCTCACACCGTAGCCCACTGAAATGCCTCTGTGTCTGGCCACCCCTGCTGACCGAATGTTCCCCACTCAGTGGGCCTCACTTTGTGGTTTGTTCAAAGGGCTTAAATGCTTTTTTCCATTGTGATTGCCCAAGAGGGAAAAATTCTAATTGCAGAAAATGTTTGGTTTTTCTCCCTCTTATGAAAAAAAAACCGCAAGTGAAAAGTCAACTCTTACAAAGTGCCAAGAAAAGCAATTAACGGGCCCTTCGGCAGGACAGAGGAGGGGGACGGACACGCCGTGGCTAAGCTGGCTTGAGCATCTTCCAGGCCGGCGGGGAGGCCCACGCCAATGCAAGCCCTTCCCGGTTAAAAGTGGGAATGGTCATTTATTTCTCCCCTGACACACACTCATCCGTATCCCACTCCGTCCACATGGCTTTTCAAGGGGCTGTAGGGACAGCAGGGGGACAGTTGGCAGCGGCCACTGAGCTGGAGCTGGCACTTCCTCCTCATGCTTCACCCAGGACACTGGTGCCTGGACGGCCTTCCTTGGGGCCCGATTCCTCTGTCGCCCGAGGCCAGGTGAGGCCAGCAGGCTGCAGGGCCTGACTCAGTCCCCGCAGGACAGCAGTGGGAAAGAGCTTGCACCCTGCTCAACAGCACAGCCCATGAGTCAGCCAGACCCTCCGGAGACTTGGGGGGAAAGCCAGTCCCCCACCTCCACCCCCACCCCCAGCTGCCAAAAGAGAAAATTCCGTTCTTGGCCAGAAACCACTTCTGCAAAGGGAAACGGAGCCTCGGAGAGAGGAATGAGCAATACTCTGCATTCCCTATGTACCAGCTCTTCACAGGGCACCCAAGGCGAAACGTTTCTGGAAAGGTTCCAGGAAGTGAGAAGGCCAGGATTTGAGGCCCCAGGAAGCCCCAGGTGGGCCGGAAATGCCTCCTTAAGACACACATTCCTGTGGGCGAAGGACCAGTTCTCTTAGAGGGGCTGAATGTGGGGTTGCCCCCCACCCGCCCCCGTATGAGAACACCCCCTGCCCAGGGCTTGTGGAAAGAAGAGATGGCCGTCCTTCTGGGAGAGAGCATAGGAGGGCCGAGGGAGGGAGACCACGCAACAGGCGGAGCAAACACAGAAATGCGCGGCCCCAGCTTTCATTCCCCCCACACTCCCTGAGCATCAACCAGGTGCCCTGTTCTAGATGCTGGAGACACCGTGGGGGGCAGACACGACGATGACAAAGGTGGCTGAGGAGTTCCCTGCACCTGGGGAACCGCGAGGAGGAGGAAAGAATGCACCCACAAGCGCTCAGGGGTGGGTGCCAGCCTCAGCCCGGCCGCAGCTACCTGTGCAAACTCGAGCACGCTGTTATACCTCTCTGAATTTTCTGTAAAATTCGGGCAACAGTCCCTCCTTGTGCCTCAGGAACGCTGTGACACGCGAGTGCATCCAGCCATCGAGTCGGCGCTTTGCACATCCAGCCAGTCCTCGTCACTCACAGGTTCCACTATTTACAAATTCTCTCACTTGCTAAAATTGCCAGTGAACCTCAAAACGAATGAATGCTCCTGGCACTTTTGAGGTCACTTGCGAACAATTATGTGAAATAAGGTGTCTTTAAGCTGAAAGGCATAAAACAAGGTTATGCAGTCATCGGTGGAGGAACACTTGCGACCAGAGCCTGGGCGGAGCCTCACCCCGAGTTTCCCCCAGGAGCAATGGCTCCACATTCACTGATTCAGTGTCGGCGGCACTTTCCAGAACAAAACTGCCATGAATAATGAGGCTGGACAGTGTGCACACACGACATATTATACTTGGAGGGTCTTCTGCTTTGCAGGGCCATCTGGTCCTACGGCAGCAAGCTGACCTATCCACACCGCCTATTAGCATCTCTCTGAGATGGGGGTCCAGCTTCAAGTTCCCCCCCTCCACGTCCTGCTGCTGCTTTGGTGACTCTCAGCCTTTCCCCTGCACCCCCCTCTCCCGACCCCTTCCCACAACAGGGAGATTCAAGGGCCCTGAGGGACCCCTTCCCACAACAGGGAGACTCAAGGGCCCTGAGGGAAAGCTTGGTGAAGGGTGCAAGGTTCCAGCAGGAGAGGGTGTGAAGCTGCTTTCTCGGTGCTCTTCTCCAAGGCTGCTGCTTGCGTTTTGATTTGTCTGTTACTGGAACCCTGCCTGTTGGTTAATTTTCTTTCCATCCTCTAGCAAGGCCGGTTGTTAATGTGAGTAATTTAAGTGAATGCCAGCTCTCCTTGCCAACACGTCTTTGGCCCTGAAGGTTTTGCAGGGGTTTTAGCAGGGTGTTTGCCGGGCTGCGGGTAAGGGAGTCAGTACTTCAAACCCACTCTACAAGGGGGAAAAGGGCCACTGTACAGGGTTGCTGGCCATCCTCAGACTGAGTGAGCACTGAACTCGGAATTAAGGGACCTGGGTTCCAGGCTGAAGGACAGGGCTTGGGCAAGTAAGTCACTTCTCTTCTGCCGGTTTCAGCTTCTCATTCTTCTTACCCCTAACAGGGGGCAGCCCTCCCAGCTCCAGGGTTCCCAGACTGGAGAGGCTCTGAAAAGGCATCACCAGGCCCCCTACTGTAACCCCACAGACCAATTCTCTCCTTCTACACCAAAAGGCCTGTTCTGATGGGGCCTTTGCCATAACCCCAGATTTTAGACTCTAAATCCTACACCCTTTACAGGTGCTGTGGCTATCAAAACTCCACCCATTCTTCAAGGCCTCTTCAAATCCCACCTCTTCCAGGAAGTCAACCCTGACTGCCTTTCCCAGAAAGGGCGTCTCCTCTTCTGAAGTCGGCCTGCTGTTTAAGCAACACCTGTCACACACACTGTGTTACCTGCAGGGCACATCTCCCTGACCACACCACGAACTGGCCTATGTTTTAGGTGCTGCGTTCCTTGTCATATTCAACTCACTTATCTGTCCAGTTTTCTAGAAACCTTTTGCAATGATTTATAAAGAACATACAGAGATACCGGGGGTGCCAAAAAAAATGCATACACTTGACTTATATTCACCATTTGTTATTGGTATATAGTGAGTATTACAATTTTAATAGTTTTTTTCCTTTCTTAAAATGTGTATACAGGGTCGGCCAAGTGGCTCAGTTGGTTAAGAGCTCGCTCAAGAATGCGAGCTCTGAGCAACAGCAGTTCGAGTCCCGGCCCGAGCTGAGCTGCCGCTGAGCTGCCAACAGGTGCGTTGGCAGGATGGCTCAGCTAAAAAAAAAAAAAGTGTATACATTTTTTTGGCACCCTCTGTAGATTTACACATAAACATACACACCCACCTAAACAGACAGTAAAGGAAAGTGGACATAAGTCTGCTGAGCACAGTTGTTAGATGGACTATTGTGTTGGGTACCGAGCATCCTGGAAGCCAGGGAACGGAGGTAGCCATAGAGAGAAGAGGAAAAGCCGGTGTGGGCTGTACGGGGAGAGTTGAGCAGACCTACCTGGCTGCAAACCCAGACAGCCTTGGGCAAATCCCTGTTTCTCAACTTCTCTCTCTGAAAAAATAGGGGGAAGACTACCACACGGGGAAGGCCGTGCTCACACCGTATGTACAGTACACAAACAATTACACGTTTTTCTTCCCCACCCGTCTTCTCATTATCAAAGGAGGAGGCACCCAGTTTCCGGTGGAGGAGGCAAAGTGTCCCTGGCCCTAAAATCTATAAGAAACTTTTCATACGAGACTCTGTAAGAAGCCTTGAGCAGAGGGGGCCAAGGCCCCAGGTTTTAGAGCCACCCAGGCGAGGATTTGCCATGGCTCTGTTAGACAACATCCCCAGGTACCCAGGAAACGCTTAATTAACACCCACAGAATGAGGAGAAGCAGTGCAGACACTTAGCAGCATCTGTGTCAGGTGGCAGGGGGTCCTGTTAAGCGGGTTTCGGGGTGGCTGTCTGCAAGGGGATTGATCTCATGGAAGCAAGGCCGAGACGCGCAGTGCAAACATGTGACTGCTCACTTTGGGCTGAGCGCTGCTCCGGCCCATGACTAAGGAAGCAGGCATGAGATCCTGTCCTTTCCTCACAGGACCCATGGCCCCCGGCGTCTTTTCCAAAAGCAGCAAAGCATGATCTTGAAGCACCAGATGCTTCCTCTTGTAATCTCTACAAATTACTGCACATTCTCCATGACTGGCTCTCCTCCGAGGCCAAGCTGGAAGGGCTTTAGCCAGATGGGATGTTAGGAGAACATCAGCCTGGTGTTAAAATAGGCGTCTAGATAGGAAGGAAACAGCTGTCAAGGTGGGACAAGGAGACCTCTGAGCGCCCATCTGGACTGACCCTCCCATCATTTATCCAACAGACATTTCCCTGAGCGCCTACCATGTGCCAGGCACCGGGGTACAGAGAAATGTGATTCAGCACTGCCTCCCCCCCACCCCCATCAGGAGCCCAGCCTGATGGGGAGGCCCCTGTAAACAGATAACTGTGTGCAAAGTTAGATTAGGGGCACAAAGGTAGCGTGACGGACTCTACCTGGGAGGCCAGCGAAGGCAAGCCTGGGCCTCAGTAATGAAGAGCTGATAAAGGAGAGAAGGCAGGGCCCCGACCCTGAGGGCCTCCTACAGGCAGAGGAATTTTCTTTCAGGTTCCATAAGGACGAACCAAGACCACCAGAAAGCAAGTGACTTGGTTTAGTTGGTACAGACCTTATGGGCCTGGAACCTTGACCCCTGCAGTCCAGCTCTCCACCTTCCTGCCTCCCACGCAGAGCGAGTGGGGAAGGCCACAGAAAGAAGGCCCATTCCACACTCACGAGGCCCAGAGCCTGTGCCGGCGTCACCGCAGAGCATGTACTGTCCTTACAATTTGGCAAGTCACTCCCTATGAGAAAAACAGCCGTTCCTAACTCATTGTGTTTCTCTCTGCAAAGGGCGAGGATTGGGACTCTCTTCCAATCACAGCATACAGTCTCTTAAGGGAAGAATAATTTAACAGCGACAGCCAAGGTGTCACATCAACTAGAGTCCTGGGGGGCGGGGGCACGCCAGGGAGGGGCTTCTACTCCATCCAGACGCTGACTCGGCAGGGTGCTGGCCCAGGGCAGGGGACCGGGAATGAATGAAACCTCCGGCCTCCAGGAGTTCACAGTCCAGCAAGGGAAATGAGCCAGACACCAAAGTAACTATAAAAAGGCCAGCGGTGATAAGAGACACAAGGGACACAGATAGGGTGCGATGGGAGTTCAGAGCAGAGATCAGTTGCGCTGGAGACTTGGGAGGTACGGAAAATTCAGACGAAGGGGAACATTAACCCCCTTACCCCCTCTCCCCTCGCCCCCGGACCCGGGGTTCTGTCCTATCAGCTCCACTGACTCCCGGGTGGGGGTGGGGAGAGAGCTGGCCGTGGATCAAGAAAGATGCTCAAAAGAGGTCTCCTCTGAAGAGCCCTGAGGGCAGGAGGGGGCAGGCCTGAAACGGGAGAGCCGCCCGGCCCCCACTGCGGACGCAGGGAGAGGGGTGTAGGGTGAGGGAGTCTAGAATGTCTATGCAGGAGCAGCCAAGCGGTTGGAAGGGGACAGAGCTAGAGGATTTGCCTGGATAGGACGTTTGCGTAGCCAGCACACTGTTTACTTGGCATGTCCATGTGGGGTTCGGGGTGGGGGAGGTTAGTGCACTTTATGGGGGGAAGGGGGGACACTAAAGTTTCCCTCTCCCCAAGTCACTCCCGAGCCCTGACCCCAGGTAAGAAAGGGTGAGGGGTGGGTGGACGGTGGGAGAGGATGCGGCCCGCCCTAAGGCACCTCAGGTTACAACCGGAAAGGGAGACTCAGGATGGAGATGGGCCAGATTTTCCTCCAGTCAAGGGGGACACCTGGGGCACCTTAGCTAAGTGCTGGCCCCCTCTCGGAGGGCCACACCCATGCGTGGGCCCCGGACACCCACCCAGCCACGCCAGGGCTGGAAGGATGTCCCGCCTGAGGCGCGCAGCGGCGGGAGGCTGGACAGAGGCTTCGCCCACCAGTCCCCCCCCCCC
>NW_017731478.1:1767805-1790711 GCF_001890085.2 Hipposideros armiger | reverse complement strand
GCGCGGACCCGCTGGACAGCTCTACGCGCCGCCGCTCCCCGCGCGCCCCAGCGGCCGCTGCTGCCCGAGCGCGCCGGGCCCGCCTCGCATTCCCTCACTCGGCGGCGGGGCTGCGCCTCCGTCAGGCCGTGCGGGGAGCGGCGCGAGGCCGGAAGAGCCTGGCAGGCTCGGGGCTCCCGCTCTGGCGGAGCCTGGCGCTGCCCCCAGTCCCGACCCAGTGGCTTGGGCTCGCTGCCACGCGGGGACGTCCCCCGGGCGCAGGACCCAACCGGGGGGGGGGGTGGCTCTTGGCCCTTTTCACACCCTCCGCCGTGTCTGTCCGGAGACTTGCTAAGTGCATTGACAGGAGCTAAGTGCACTTAACTTGGGGAAGGGAACAAGCGGACTTGAGGGAATTGTCACGCTCACTGAGCTTAAAAAAAAAAGAAAAAGAAAAAGTTCTTCAGGCAGGAGTAAAATGACCAATCTAAGGGAACAAACTGCATAAGATTTCACAGACATTTGGGATATTGTGGGCAAGCCAAACTGAGGTCCAAACCCAGGCGCGGGTACTTCTGTCAGCCACAGACCAGATTCATAGAGGCGGGCACCAAATATGCTTTGGGCCAAAAAAGTGAAAATGCTGCTTGGCCATCAGAAGCAGTGGCGGTCATAGTGGCCAGAGGATCTGCACGAAGCAGCTCTGGACCTCAAGAAGGAACAGGGAGAGGATCAGGACATCTTGTTTTCTCCTGATTGGACCCAATTGGGAAACAAAAGGACTAAGAGGGTACTGGGTGAAATTTGAAAGAAAACACTGTGTGTGCTGAGATTAGGCAAGGATGGACTTGTGTGCCAAGATCTGAGGTCATGGAATTAAACAGGGCACACCTGAAACCTGGCAGTAATTTCCCCATCACCAAGTATCACCATATATGGTTGAGGAGATGGGCGTGCTTCTCCGGGAAGGGTAGGTGCAGGCTAAAATGCAAGCAGTGCTAGCTGAGTTCAGATGAAGTCAGGGAGAGCAAACCACCAAAGGCTGTTCATCTGCCTGGGTTGCTGTCGGAATTGGAGACTGAATGGGCCGGGAAGGCCATCCTGACACAACTCGCCTCAAAACTGGTCTGATGATGGTCACAGAGACAAGTGAAGGTGTCCCGTCAAATACTAAACCCTCAGCTCCTTCCTGCCACCAAGAGGGCTCCTCAGACCCACAGGAGAGATTTTTGGAGCACACAGATCTCTAGCGAGGCGCTTTGCCTGGATGTAGGTTGGAACTGAGCCCCTGGACGATGACCACTGTAACCCTGCAATGAGTGCACTCAAACCAGTAGTGACTTGAAGGACTTGACACCATTGAAAACCAGATCCCAGTTAATGGGTATGAAGAAATACACGCGTACAGTTCATATCCACAAATATTTATTGAGTGCCTTTATGCAAGAATAAAGAGATGGTCCCTGCTCTCGTGGAGCTTACAGTGTCATGGCTCCAACGTTTGACGAGATTTATCAACTGCAACAAGCACGTGGCTTTGTCTAACTGCCAGCAGCACTGTAAGAAGCAAATCTTTCACATTATTCATCACTGTTACAGTGAAATTGTGAATTAAACAATTATCTTTGAAGTCTGTAGTCATAGCGATTACATGGTACAAAATGTCCAGCAAATGCAAAGTTATGGCTTGATTCCTCGTATTTGAGAGGGGCCTACTGAAATAAAACACAAATCAGAAGGAAAAAGCTTAGTAACGCAGGTCCTAAGAATACTGGTGTAGTTTAATACATTATCAAACTGCCGCAGAACTCCTGGCAGGGCAGGAAATTATTTCCTGCAAGATTTGTGCAACGTAATCGGTTCAATCAGACCCTGCAGATCTAATGGTACACAATCACTCATGATGCGCAAATGTGATTTACCTCTGATTCCTCAAGAGCTCTGGGGACACATTTACTTTTTAAAGCTTCTTAAAGATTTGCAGAAATTACACATTAAAATTTAGTGAGAACTGCTTTTGAGCTTTCTAAAAATTAAAATGACAAAAATGTCTAATTTTACTACATATATTAGTGCAGAGTGCAGAATTCAAATAGCGTTCAGCAAAGCACCTGGCTTTTCTAAGTTAAAAAGGGGAGCACGTTCTGGTGATCCAACTCTAAAACAAGTCATAATCGTCATATAGATTTCCTAACACTCAGAGGCAGGCACTTCCTTCACATCCCTGCTTCACCACAACCTTTAGATAGAAACACCCAAAGGAGCAATTAGTTTGATTACATTGGCAACACTTTTAGGAGAATACCCTATATTTACATCAAATAACCCCAAAACCACCTGCTTAAGATAAAAGTGCCTTCTGAACCTACACTCAACAGGTTATCAACTTTTTTTATCAGTCGTTAAAGAACAAAAACGAAAACAAACAACAAAACTCATACCAGAGCCAAGAAACCTCAGATTTTTTTTGCAGAGGTGAATGGAACATTTCGGACTACTTAATGGAAATGTCAGCCAACCCAAGGTAGTTTTCAAGTCAATTGCTTGGTACATAATCTACTATTTAAAAAGTACTGAATTGCTACTTCAAAAGCCTATTTAACTCAGGATGAAGCTGAAATGTACAGGTTATTGAAAATTTACTCAGCACCAGGCACTTTACATGATCTCCCTGAATGGTCTGTTCATCTGTCAATTATTGCGGAGGAAAGCAGGCCTGCGCCAGGTGGGACCCGGGGCTGCCAGGCGCTCCTGTGCCCTGCAGTCCTAGCGCAGAATGGCAGCTTCATCTACTGTCATTCCAATTGGAACACTTATTTTAAGCTGTAACCAGGGATCCCGAAGGACTTTTCTCCCCCTGGGCTGCCTCCTAAGGAAAAGGAAGGGGGCAGAGGCCCGCTAGGGAGAGAGCTAACTATTTGCATTTAAAAAGGCACTTCCCAAGTGGGAGATTCACTTAGGTCTCTCTATTAACTGCAGCTCAGCTCCAGCGGCATCAAAAGTCGTTTACCTCCCTGGAACAGTAGTTGCTTTTTAAGATTGCCATGTTTCCTGCTTTTAGGTTGAGTGGTTGTTAAATCCATTATTCCTTAAGTTCAAATCCCCAAAGGGCAAGGGGGCTGAAAGGACTTTCCTTGGTTTCCCTCTTCACAGCTACAAAGAAAACAATAAAATTTCTTTTTCAAAAAAATAAATAAGGGACTGGTACTTCCAATCTATCACACACTTGAAAAAATCAAAGCATCATTTTTCTGAGAGAGGCACGGGAGACATTGTGATGGCACTTAATACTTTTCTTGGAATAAGCCAATATAGACTATTAAGAAGAGAGCTCTTTGACAAGACTCTAATCTCTTCTGAAATGGCAATTTCTTTATTCTTAAGAATGTAGTAGACTTTACAACCGGAGTAAGGAACAATAAAAATGGCCTAATAACTTTCCAGCTGGTTTTTAATGTCTCGTATAGGAACACAGTAAAGGGAATATCACCAGTAAAGTCAATCCCTTGATTATGTCTTAACACAAGCGCCATACTGGAGCTTGGTTAAAATGAACCTTTTCTTTAGTGTAAGCAGGAGATTAAAAAAAAAAAAAATCTAGAATAAAGGCACTTGACACTGTAGACAAGTAATTCTCAGTAGCCGATGTCTTCACATGGTTGCAGGAGTTAGGAGCAAAGGTTCAGTTCCTGGGTAGAGCGGAGAGGCAGCTGTCAGAGGCCCCCTCCTTGCTGAGACTCCCCCAAGCGGAGAGAGGAGCATGGCTGTGGGCCCCTGGCCTGGAGCGCAGCCAGGTGAAGCTTTGGTGCTGGGTGCTCAAAGACAATTGGGGATCTCTGCTCAAAGGCATACATGTACCCTAATGGAGTAACGTGGGCTTGGCGTTGTTATAACTACATGCTCTTAAGAGCCGCATAGGAAAAAAGGCTCCAAAGTAAAGCAAAATTTAAACCTGAGCGTTTTCCGGGGGAACTGTGAAAGTATGGAATCAGTCTGTTTATCAACAGAGCTTGAATATGGGGGCCCTGGGTTCTGACCGGCTAAGGAAAAGGGGACAGGTAAGCAGCCCGGATGGGACCAGCAGTCAGTACACCTGCCAGAGCTCCTGGTCAGAGCACAGCCTCCTGCCCAGGTGCTACTTCCCAGAGCCAGGAGGTACTTATTGCCCAGGCGGTGAGCCAGGCCTCCAGCAAGACCAAGGTCAAGACGCCAGGCGTGGTCTAGACACATCCCTTCCATTAACAGGCAGAGCAGGCTGTTGATCTTAACCTAGTGCTCTCACAGCACCTACTACTATTGGAGGATTTCTTTTTCTTTTGCGCAGGGGTGGAGTGGGTGGAGAGGGGTGTGAAATGTCACATGGTGACTGACTGACAGCTGAAGCCATCTATGTGGAGGAAACCAGGGCTGCTTTCACAACCTCACTGGGTGGTGACCTGTATTTCATCAAAGATTTATCTATCCATTTATGGTCATTCATTATCCATTTAGGGTGGGACACATGTTACATTCAGAATGATGGGCAGAAAGCTACAGCTCTCCAACTGTTTAACTTTTTCTGAAAAGTAATATATGTGACAAAATTAGAAATTACATCTCTCTCATATTTCTTTCCTTACAAATAATAAAGTTTAAGGGAAACAAAATGAGTTAGTCATGTCATTTTCAAAGTTTTCAGGGTTCCATCATTTCCAATATTTCCATTATTACCAATCTAATATTCACTTTAAGACAAATGTTTCAAACAGGAATTGCATTATCATTTTTTAAAAACCTCAAAACAACTAAAATCCAGGGTATGCTGTAATTTTTTCTGCATTCAGCATGTATTAGTCTATCTATGGAAGCTGTTCTTAAGCATTTTTAAAAAATCATATTTACAATGTCTAACAAGTTTATAAAATTGGTGTGCAAATTGTAAAGGGGTAACACTATTTGTTTACAAACAAGCTGCCTCCGATTACATGTCCTTATTCGTGATATAAATTGGAGACATATACTATTTAAAAATAATACTTTTTAAATAGTAAAATATATAAGAGATTCCTGAGCGTAACAAAAATATCTTGAAAATATGTGGCCATTTGAAGTATAAAATAGCAAGTTAAAGAATAGCATGATTGTAAAACTAGTCTGAAGGCTTATAAACAGTACAAAATAGTTTGCCTTTTCTGAGTGCATAATTATACATTAGTGCAAACAAAAATGTCTCAAAATTTAATGGCTACAAATCTCAAAGATTTGCAGAGGTGCGCAAGACATGGAATTTCTTTAGTGTCATGCGAACTGAACCCAGTTCTCGATTAATCCTTTCCAATCGGTCTTCCAAGGCTTCCTAGGTGAAAATAATGGGAAAAGCTTAATTAGGATTCTGTATCAAGTTCACTAATTCCATAATTACCACCAAATTGACCTTTCTTGTAGCAAAAGAACAAGTATAGACATTAAAATTGGATATTTTGGGGGTTTTTTACACAAACCATCTTTATATTATTTCTTTTAAACTGAACAACGTAAATCAACTTTTCAACCATCCCAAATTAACTGTTAAAATATCCTCCATGTGTCTGGTACATTGAGAATGTGGAAATTACAGCAACAGCAACACAACCAACGGGAAGAAGATAATTCTTTAACTTCGTTGGACTGAGAACAGCACAAGATGAACCTGGGAGGTGCTTCACATGTTCCACCAGAATTAACAGGCACGTCTGACTGGTGCATTTACATGTGTATCAAATGACTTTCTACTGACAAAAATGTCTGAGTTAAAAAGGAAGACCAACATCTGGAGAGCACTTTTCCAAGGAACAAGAGATTTCACAATGAATCAACGTAACAACTGCTATTTTAAAATAAATAACACTATTGTGAAATAAATAGTACCTGGAATATATATTTATCATTTTAGATAACTTTGTTCAGTATTAACTCCAATGGTATCCTGAAATAAAACTTTAACAACTTTAACTATAAAAGGATTACATGTAGAATATTTAGAAGACAAGGTGAGCAAAGAGTACAAACACTGTTACTCTTTCCTGTTTTTTTTCCTGCAGATATGCTCACCATTTTTAAGAAGAAAAATAAAAACAGAATCAAACTCTATTTCAAAACGTTTTTCAACTGAACTTCTCTTGTAATGAAATATCTTTCTGCAACGTCATTTAAATTAATGTACAATATTCATCAGATGTACATTTAACCAAGAATCTTCCAGTAGGAATATAGGTTGCTTCCATTTTTAGATATCATAAATGATGCTGCAATAAATATTCTTAAACCTATCTCCTTGCACATGTTTGTAAGTATTGCTCTGGCAATCTTTCCCAGGAGTAAAAACACTAGGTCCAAAGGGATGCAAAATTCTAAAGCTTTGGCTAGATGCCAAGCTGTACTCCAGAGAGTTTGTGACAATTTCTACTTCCACCTGCAAGGTATGAGAATAAGGCTTCCCCACTCTCGGTGCTGCTTTTAAAAAAATACCTTCCAATATAATAGTTTTTTTAAAATGATGCTTTTGTTTAAATGTATATTGTTTCATATTCATTAATGAGGCTGAACATTTTTCATCTTTTTTGGCCCAGTTTAACTTTTTTCACTTATGAATCCTATATAAGCATCCTCAGCCTCTTTTCACTGCCATTTGTCTTCTTACTGGACTGAAAGAGCTTTAACATGTGTGAACAGAAACCAGTGCCCTTTAAGTCTTATTTTAAGAGCCTACGATCATTATATAAAAATATATTAAACAAATGTTTCAGATGGATTTAGACTCAGCGTATCAACAATTTTTCCTTCTGCCTTCCCAGTAAACTATTTTAAGAGTTTCATGTGTTGAGTCTTATTTGAATAAAAACTTTCGGAACAATAAAAAGACCACGAAAGTCAGAAAAAGAAGAGAAGTTGGGGATCCAGGCCCTCGAAAAAGACCTCTCCTATTTTTTTGTGGCCCTCTTTCCTTCTGGTTATCACAGGTCAATCTGAAAATGAGCTTTTCCTGAAGTTACAGCACTGAGCGAAGCCAAAACATGCAGTTATATAAGAGATATATACTTGCTGTTGGGTTTAAAATGCTACAGAAAGAACAGATTTAAGATATCCCGCGGCTTCATGCATTTTAATTCTCTGTGCAAAGCAACTAAAAGCAATGCACACAGGCCATGCACCTGCAGCACCTCCTGCTCAATGGAACCACATCGCCCTCTCTCTTTACCCTCTACCACTATTCCAGCTGCAAAGTGCAACTGTTTCACATGTATAACAACTGCAAAGGGGTTCGGAAATGAATTACAGGTTGGAGAGAAGAAAAACACAAAACGGGAGGTTTCACGTGAGAGCACTGACTTAACGTAAAATCTGTTAACAGGCATATTGTCACTAGCGCCCAAGTTAGTTTCCTGGAAACATAATAGCATGAACACCTTTTTCTTGGATTATAAAGGTAAAATCAGTCTTTATTCCTGAAAGCTGGCATGCAGTTATAAAATAAAAGGTGTGATCAAAAGATACGGTGAATGCTGCTGCCGAGTGCCATCCAATGGAAAGGCAGGGTTCTTCAATATGGGAAGCAGCACATCAAATCTTACTGACAGTGTGTGTGACAAGTTTCAACTTGTTCGGTGCAGTCAGCTGGGTGTGAGCTATAGTTGAGAAAAGGTGTGTTTTAACGTGTGCCGTAAATCATCACGACAACACTCCATGTCACATATCGCTTCTGGTATATGGTAATTTCTGTCAAATATTGGGTTGTCGGAAAAGTCATGATGTATTTTTTCTATGATTTTCACTGCAGAAATGCGTCATGACTCTTCCGACAACCCAATAAAAACATTGCGGTGTGTCCTCATCCACCTTATTCACCGGATGGATCTGGCACCATGCGACTTCGGCTCCTCCCCAAAGTCAAAATGATTCAGGACATCGAGGCAGCCACAGCAGTTCAACTAAAAACACTCACAAAAGAGGACTTCCAGAACTGCTTCAGAAAGTGGCAAGAACGATGGGATAAGTGTGTTCGCAGCAAGGAGTATTCCGAGGGGGATTAATGGCAATGTGTCTTTTACTGGAATAAATATTTTTTTTACCTTAATCATTCACTGTATTGTTTGATCACACCTCATATATTATAATCACTAAACACTTCCTGCGCAGGCTAAAAGTGTTAGCCAATTGCTTCAGTGATGGTAAGAAACCATCTTGGGAAACAGAGCACTTCACCTGATTTAGTCTTGTCTGCAAAGTGATTCGTCCTCCAGTAGAAGGCATTCGACTTAGCGCTGCCTCAATCTGTTAACACACAGAACAGTTTAAATAAAAATCAAAGAATTCTAATTACTGCAGGGAGGTTTAGAACACAGAATGGAAAGCAGACTTTGGCCTAGTATTTTCTTGTCCGCCTCGTCCTCACGTAAGTTTCCTCTGCTAGAAGTAGTAACAACAGCTCGCCTCACACACGCTGTTAGTGCAGCTTTGGGGTGAAATTCACAGTAACTTCCTGGGGTGGGTCTGACTCAATAACTCCCTTCTGACTATTCCTCAGACACAAGCGTTAAGTTCAGAAAAAGATTTTTAAAAATCTGTTTATTTTTACCTGGTCTTTTTCTTTTGTAAGTTCATCAAAAAACCGTTCCGTTTCAGCTAGGGTCCTAATTTTTGCAGTATACTCAAAGTCATTACCATGAGGTGCTACTGAAGCAGGCTTACACTGCTCGTAGCTAACGGATTTGTTCTTCTCCCAGGCTGACCTCACAGGCACTTTCTTCACTCCATTGGGCAACAGTTCGGGGGAGGAGTTATGATTAACATGGATGTTGGTGGCTTTTTCTGAATATTTTTTTTCTGTCGGAGAGAAAGGAAATTTCTTTCATGTCTTATCAATTTTTCTAATAGAACTGTATACATACTAAATATGTTACCCAACTTCACTTTCGGGAAATAGCTGCTACACGGCCAAAAAATGTAATGAAAAGAGATACAATAATCAAAAATAATCAAACATGTTTACGCAGTGCTTTTTCTCCATAGAATTCTAAAGCTTTGCCCTCAGTGTGACAACCTTTACAATTTCCCAAAATGAGCGTGTGCACACTTTCTGTAAATATAAATGAACTTGAAGTAAACTTAAAAAGCAAAAAAATAAAAGTTTAAACACATTTAAGCCAACATAAAGAGTTAACATTTTAGGGGCCTACCTAAGTGATTTCACATGCATTATCTTACAACTTTATTCCAAACTTAAAACACAAATGAGCAAAAGGAAAAAAATTACTCAAAGCCTAAGTTGTATAAAATTTAGAGACTATCAAAGCAAAGACAAAAACTGAACAGTATGGCCCTGGTTATTAACTGTACCTCAGTTCCCCAGCCTTTGAATGAGGATAACAACAGTGACACACAATATGAGCAATGCCAGTGCTTATCTTTAGAGGCCCTTGGGCAGAAAAACATTTAAGTGCAGGATATTATAATACTTAGAACCTTGAAAAGATACCAGAAACTCACAAGGAACGACAAAACCGTAACTAACAATGTTTTAGGAAAAGATACCTTCCGGGTCATCTAGAGGAAGAAACTGGAGCTGTTTCCTGGGATGGGTACGTGGTAATGGAGACACAGGAACAGTATCTAAATCATCCAAAAGGATATCAAATCTATGAATGAAGCAAGTTACTCGTGAGAAAAAAATGTTAACTGATTTTCCCTAGCCCTGCTAGAAACATGAGCTGGCATCCAGTTAACTCACATACTTACACACTTTTTAGAAAGAAAGCTGGTCATATACTTTTCTCAAACTGAAATTTCATTTCTATTTTCTAACACGAAATTACAGCTACATACTAGACGTAAAGCATTTACCCATACAATGTCTCAACTGCTCGTTCTAACAACCTTATGAAGTGAGCAGGGCAGGCATTATTATCTCCGCTTTACACAAGAGGAAACCGAGTTCAATGTGCTTAAGTAACTTCTCCCCAAGCCGGATGGGGCTGGGTCGCCAGGGGACAATGGTCCGCCCACTACAGCACACACTGCTGGCCACACATCAGAGAGGACTGTTTTCTCAGGGGCACAGGTAAACTTACGTTCAGTGCCAGGGCTGTACCAGGACAGTCCGTTTTCTTAGACAAAGGGCTCATAAACCTTTTCAGGAAAACAGAATTATCGTGCTACATCCAAAGGTGGAAGGAGTTCTGAGACGGCATTAAACTTTCGTAGTAGCCAGTTTACATAGTTAAAAACTGTTTTCGTGTCTTATTGTATTTTTTTAATTTTTAGTATGACATTCATTTAAATAATGTAAATCCGGAGAGTTCCCACTGAAACTGAAAAATTAGTGATAGCTAGAGACATAAACATTAAAAAAAAAATCAATAATATATATTTTAGTCTACAATTTTAGAGAACTTACCGAATCGGACTGCTTTCATTTTTGTTAAGTAGATGACTAAATCCTGGGGACAAATTCTCTTTAGGGGACCGCTTGGGACTATAAGCCACAGTCACGGGTGTTAACATAATCTCTCTTTTTGCTATAGAAGAAAACAAAGAGGAAATAATCTTTTCCTTCTATATAATATGTGTTATATTGGCAGAACATATACTTTCTTTTCAGTACTTTTTTCTAACTTTAAAAGAAATACAATTTCACTGTAAAACTTTTTGAAAGATAAATAAGAGTATAAAAAGAAAATAATTCATAACCTAACATCTAGAGGGAACCAATGTCAACATTTTAGCACATCAAACTGTTAATTTCAGCACTCTCACACAAAACTGGTTTTTCAGGACTTTAGAAGTCAACTGGAAATAAGATGGAAACACCAGTGATCATCCCTATAACAGTCATATAGGAATCTCCTCAGCTGTTATGAACATGGAAGCTGAGGACACAGAAATGCAATGTTTAAACTTTAAAACTGTAACTGGCTAAAGGAAAAGGTGACTGATGCCGATAACCTTAGGTAAATCTATGAAAAGAAGCATCTTTTTGCAGGCTAGCTAATTTGTTTGAACAAATGTTTAATTAGATAGTTGTCTACGATCTCGAAAACTGTAAAGTGGTTTAAGTTGCAAAAATTTGCTGGACACACACAAAAATCCCAGTGAATGGATCATTTCTTCAGTTACAGGCATAGTGTGTGTGCCGTCAACGTTGTTCTTTTAAAAAATCACATTTAGGGATCTGTGCGCAGTGCACGCTGTAGACGCCAGGTAGAGTACAAAGGAAATGGAAATAGCGGCATGTAATAAGGCTCCAAGGTCACTCCTCTGAGCCCAGGAGATATGACATCTAACTCTTACTTGGAGTGCTTGCTTTACGATTTGAAGGTGGCAGAGAGGACGATCGCTGTGAAGTAGCATTCAGTCTCCTTTGTCTTTGTTGGGCACATTTCTCGGGAGACCGACTTGCATTGACAGATGTTTCAGTTTGCCGAGGATTCACCAATTCTACGAAAGGCAAATGTAAAAAAAGTCAAGCCAGACAAACCTAGCTTCAGTTATCTGCCTTTATTACCAGATGGTTACACCAAGCAAGCAGTTCTTCTCGCTATCTAGGTTATCGTGATTATTTGCAAATGCACCACATTATAAGGATAAAAAATGTTTGCTGAAGAAAAATGTGGGAGTTTAGAATGCATTCATCCTGGTTCTCTGTTTACAGCTGGCATTCAAGGTGATTTTTCAAGAGAATGTATTTTTGGAAAGCAGGTCACTAATTTATTTACTAGGAGATACTGCTTTGGATGCAATGCCAAAGATGTTAAGGACGTGATTAGCGGGCCCGACAGAGTGAGCACGAGAGAGCACAGAGTGCAAGGAGGAGACGCAAGTACCGGACCTGTGAAAAACAGTATTACGGACACTTGTCGTCCTACTGCTGGGTGCTCAGTAATCAAGAAAATGGAGAGCAGGAAATGGTACATCTCACTTTATGAATCCCAAATGTCTGTGATTACTTTTTGATGTGGCAAACTGTAGAAGTTTTTCAAATATCCTTAAGAATGCCACATAAATCTTTTTAAGATGATGATGATGATGATTATTGGAAAACAGTGTGTTTTTCAGGACCCATCAGCTCCAAGTCAAGTAGCTGTTTCAGTCTAGGTGTGGAAGGCACAGCTCAGTGGCCCATGTGGGGATCGAACCAGCAACCTTGGTGTTATGAGCTCTGCGCTCTAACCACCTGCGCTAACCGGCCGCCCTGCCACATAAATCTTTAATAATCAGAACGTAACATGTAATTTGCTTTGTATAAAAGATACATGTTATGCTATGACTGTGATAAATTATTAACTAGGGGATTTGATTGTCTATGAAATGGAACTGAAGCAGCAGTAAAATAAACTTTTTATTTCATTACTTGAGGAACTTCATTTTAAAGAAGGTAATATAATTAGGGGGAAGGGGAAGATATCTCTACATCTATAATCTATATCTATATGTCAAGTAAGGAATAAAACACTTACTATTTGAAGTGTCCTCTTTCTCTGTCTGTGTGCCCCAATTTTTAAATATTTTTTCTTCATCAAGTTCTTTTAAAGCTCTCATGATTGGTGTGTCTGAAGTCTCTCTCTGTTTTTTTATCAGTAAGTTTGCTGGTGAGCTTCCAGGTGAAGAATCCTTTTCCGGAGGAGAATGGTACCTTAAATAATAATTGTAAAACACATGGTACTATGGACTGAATATTTGGGTCCCCCTTTGCTAATCCGTATGTGGAAGACCCAGTCCTCAATGGGATAGTGTTTGGAGCTGTGGCCTGTGGGAGGTGATTAGGTTTAGCTGAGATCAAGAGGGCGGAACCCCCATGATGGAATTAGAGCCCTAATAAGAAGAGGAAGAGAACCAAGGTCTCTCTCTGCAGGTAAGCACCAAGGAAAGGCCCTTCACCAAGAGCCCACCGAGCTGGCTCCAGGATCTCGGACCTAGAGGCTCCAGAACCATAGGAAATAAATGTGTGTTGTTCAAGCCGCCCAGTCTATGGTCATTTGTTAGAACAGCCAGAACTAAGACGCATAATTCACTGGGTTTGTTGGGGGAGTAACAAGAAAGTTGACAATGATACTCCACAATGAATGTGTATGTTTTACAATGCAAACAAATTAAAGAAAACTGAACCTGCGAATAACAGGCCAGTGTCTCCCATCCCAGCACATACAGAAATGCTGTATTTACATGGTGCCCTGTAGTGTCTGGAGGGCGAGGTGATAACATCCTGTCCTTGCCACAAGCCCAAGCGTGCACACCACTGTGCCAGGAACACCAGTGGTGGGGTTCTGCATAGCCTACAAAAGCAAAATAACCTAAAAGCACTAGTCTCTCAAAATCAAATAAAAGTGAGGTCCTTCAAATTATGACATTAAAGCAGCCCGAGATGGCTCTTTATCTCTTCCTGAACATTTAAAGGCCACTGAATCTCTAAGAACAGTCCCCACACATGATCTTTCACAGTTCTCTTACCCAGGAACACAGGTTTCCTCCAGGTGGTTATCCATTTTCCTCTCCTGGATGTCCAAAGGCTGGCCTGTAAAGATAGAATACTCTGCTCCTGGGATCAGCCACTTCCGCCTGCTGACGTCGGAGGTTGCTAGGGTGCTGGAGAACGAGAAACGGTCTGAGGCATTAAAAGGCTTGTGCTTCAATATAAACTGAGCGCATGTTGAAAACAGCCTGCTTTGAAGTATTACTTAGGCATTTGCACAGTCATTTTAAAAAGACATATAGTTGGGCCGGCCGAGTGGCTCAGTTGGTTAAGAGCTCGCTCAAGAGTGCGAGCTCTGAGCAACAGCGGTTTGATTCCCGGCCGGAGCTGAGCTGCTACCAACAGGTGGCAGAATGGCTCAGCTAAAAAAATTTAAAAATTAAAAATAAATAAATAAAAAGACATATAGCAATCTTATTTTAGATACATGAATTACACGCACCCACTCCAAACACCCCACTGGCACAGTGCCACCCTCTACACCCTACAGACCTCCCCCTCCCCAGCTCAGGGCACGAGCAGAAGCAAGACTGCCCTCTGGGTCCCCCCAGACCAGCACTGTGCATAGAATTTTCTACCCAATCAGTAGTGACCTCCATCTGCACAGTCCAATAGGGTAGCAGCTAGTCACACACCTCTTTTTTTTTTTTTAATTGTTTAGTCACACACTTCTGTCGAACACTTGAAATGTGGCTAGTGAGACTGAAGAACTAATCTTTAAATGTTATTTGTTTTGTATTTAATTTACATTTACTGTAACTAAGCACGTGTGGCTGCTGGCACATCTGCATTGAACGGTGCAGTGCCAGACTATCAGTTCCCCCGATTCTCAGGAAAGCCCTGCTCGTCTGAGGCTCACACCATCGGACGCCCTTCCCAGCTCACCTTCCATCATACCCGACTGGAGGGCAATGGCCTGACTTCTTAGTGCCTTATTCCTGCAGCTGAGCTAAAAACACTCACTCAACCGTGCAGACTGGGTGTCATTACAGAATCACGATCACCATCTCAAGGGGACACCCAATACTGCTGGCAGCATAGCTCTCTGTAATCAAGGACTCTCCTCAAACCTCTCACTCCAGCCTGGGCTGTCAGGAGAGAACCTCCATGACACTTCAGAGAGGAAACAGAAACCATGAGGCGACTCCCGTCTGCCTCCTCTGCTCCCTGTCACACCAAGCTTTTTAAGAGTTGACTCTTTTATCTATTTTCATTTCAACCCCCAATCACTCTTTTTGCCCGATTTTTAGATTAAGAGCCATTTCCAACAGTCTTAGAAAATTACAAAAAATACTGTAACAAGCACTTACCCATTCTCAGTTTTAACAAATGCTAATGTCTTACCCTATTTGTTTTTAATTGTACCACATAAAATTGTATGTGTATATTTGTTTGTATTTTTAAGGACATAATGGGCATATGTATGCATCCTTTTTAATGCTTTCTCTACTCGTTATGTTTGAGATTCATCCGTGTTAATACATACAGCTCTAGCATCTTAATAATTTTTGCACAGTACAAATGGATCACACGTTATTTATCCTTCCTCCTGTTGGTGGATGCTTAGCTTCTAACACACCACCTTTCAACAGCATTACAATTAACTTATGTAAGAGTTTCTCTCAGGAAAATACCTAGGAACCGAATGATGAATTTGGGGTGTGCACTTCTTCCATCTTGATACTGCCAGATCAAGCTCCAGACCGGCTGTACCAAATTTCGGTCCAACCTAATTGGAAAGTTCCTCTCCCTTCACATCTCTGCCAAACTTTACAATGGCTACATTTTAAGTCTGGCTTGTCTGATGGTGTGAGTGGTCTCCTATTATTGTTTTAATTTGCATTTTTCTGGTTACTAGTGAAATGAGCATCTTTTCATTTTCATTAGCCATTTGGGCTTCTTTTTCTGTGAACTGCTTGTTCACATTCTTTTATCACATTTTATTGAAGAAATTGTCTTTTTCTTCTTGGTTTATAGTTTTTTATACTCCGGATATTAATCCGTTACGGACTCCTGTTCACTTTAACAACATAAACTATTTCAGGCATGCAAAGACACACGGATAATACGCAGGCGCCAACCATCCTGCTTTAGACGATCTTCGCTCTTTGTTATATGTTCTTTAGATTTTTAAAAGTGGAACACTTTTGTGTACCTCTCCAATCTCATTCTCCCCAAAAGCTACCATTTATACTAACCGTAAGTTCCATATTCCCACGTGTATTTTTATACCTTTACTACATCTGTATGAACCCATGAGACATGTAGGGCTGTTTTACGTGCTAAAGTCGGTGTAAATAGTATTCTACTTTTTCTGCAGCTAGTTTTTGTTGTTGTTCCATATAATGTTCTTAAAATTAAACCATGCTAACAGTCTAGTTCAGGGGTCGGCAAGTTCTTCCTGTAAAGAGCCAGGTAGTAAATATTTTAGGTTTCATGAACCCGACAATCTCTGCCACAACTACCCCACTTTGCCTGGTAGCTACGGACAATATACAAATGAACGAGCCTGGTGCTTTCCAATACAACTTTCTTTATGGACACTGAAATCTGAGTTTCATATAATTGTCACATCATGAAATATTATTCTCTGATTTTTTCCAAACGTTTCATAGACTAGATTTGCCTGGGGGCTGTGGTCTGCCACCCTGGTCTAGTTTATGCACTGTCACACTCGATAGTATTACGCATAAATATTTCACAACACAGACATTCCAGCTTTTAGACACTGAGGATTTTTGCATTCACTCTTCAATATGTTCCCAGCTAGCTCCCCTCCTATCAGTCTATCCACACTGCTCTCCAGGCCCAATAGCCTCCAGCTCGCAAACCCCACAGGCCCGGCTTCACCTCACTTGCTCTCAGCAGCACCCGACACCGGGGGCTGCTCCAGCTTCTTCTTTAGTTTTCTGGCAGCTCCCTCTCAGGCTCCTTGGCCAACTCCTTCTCCACCCAACGTCAAAACACTGGGGTTCTTCAGGTCTTTGTCCTGGACCCACTTCCCACTCAACACATCCAGCCATCCTATCCACACTTTTAAGTACTATCTAGAAAGACAACTCCAAAAGTTGTAACTCCAGCCTTAGACCTTATTTCTGAGCTCCAAATTTATAATCGCCTGCTTGATTTCCACTCAGGATTCACATGAATCTCAAAGCAAAATATCCAAGGTGGAAATTCTGATCTTTACCCTATGGTCTGCCTTTCCCATCTCTTCCCTGGTTCAGAACACGGCACCCTTAGCTGTTCAAGACAGAAACGAAGGACTCATGTGACACCCCCTTTTCTGACCTTGCCATCCAGTTCCTAACCGTGTTCTGAGGGTTCTGCCTCCAGAATCTCTCTTGAATCCTTCTTTTCTGTCCATTTCTATGACCACTGCCCAGCTAACACCCTCCCAGCGCTGCAGTAGCCTGAATGATCTCTGCTTCCACTCCTCTCTCCTCATGGCAGGTACGTTAAACAAGTAGAAATCAGATGACATCATTTTACTCTAGAAAGCCCTTCAAAGACTTCCCAACAGACTTAGAGTAAAATCCAAAGTCCTGACCACAGCTGGGAAAGCAACCCATGACGGGCCTATGGTTTCCTCTGGGGCTGCTGCACCCCTGCCTGGGGATACTCAGGCCACGCTAGCCTCCTTTAGGTTTTCAAGCATGCTAAGCTCTTTCCTACCTCGGGACTTAGCCGGGCCAATTCCTCTGCCTGGGCATCCCTCTCCCCTCCACACCGCCCACCCGGACAGCTCTCCACACTCACCTCTCTGCTTCAAAGTCACCTCCACGGAGGGCCTTGCTGACACCGACCCAGCCCTCCCTTCTGTTCTCTCTCACTATTCAAATTCAGTTACTTACACCGTTGTTGTTTTCTTAATAATTCACTGTGTTCTATTAAGATTAATTAAGATCTAGAAAATGTTTCTCATTTAACAAATGCAACTTAGGTTAAAATTTACAACTTAACAATCTTTTTCTAACAAACGTCGTCACAAAGTTATTATCTACTCATTAATACTTTTTTACACCAAAATCATAATAAAAACCAATTCTAACATGAAAAAAGCCTATTCTGTAGAAGCTTCATCAAGATAATGCTGAGGTTATATTATAGCAAAGCTAATTCTGAAAAACAAAAAACCCCTGAAAAGTCCATATAACCTAATGAAGAGCCTGTTTCCGAAGTCTTTCTATGAACATGGGAATAACATTTCTGGAATCTTAGGGTTAAAAGACCTTCTAAGACATTCTCGCCCAATGTCCCTTGTTCTTAGATAGCAAAACCGAGCTCCAAAAAATGAAGTTATTTGCCTAACGTCACACAGCTGGGCAGCATCCAAAAAATAAAAACATCCCAAATTTGCTTACTCCCAACCTACCATCTCCTTTTGACACATACCGCTCTCTGCGTAACAGTTTTTACGCCATCTAAAAATTAGATGTTTTTACACATCTAAATTCTATAATGACATTTAACCCTTTCTTATGGTTTACACAGATGAGCTTCTGAGTTCAATAAAGGGTGTATCTATTTTTAGCTTTAGAGATTAAACAAAATAACTTACTTGGCACGTGATGGTCTCACAGGAGTTCTAGAATTATGACGAAGACTTAACATATTTTCATGCTCTACTTGCTTGACCTGAGCTTCCAGTTTTGAAATTGTTCTGATTTAAAAGCAATAAGAGAAATTTAAGTATATTTCAACAAGTGTAAAATATAGCTCAACTACAAATTAATTATTTAATAGGCCTTCCTAGAAAAGGGGTGACAAGTGAGCTGCATGTTCATAAACCTTTTCACAGTAAAATGCCATCGTTAACTTTACAAAGCTGAACAAAATCAGGGAGAATAAATAAAAAGACAAATATATTGGGTTGTCAGAAAAGTCATGATGCATTTTTGCAACAAAAAACAGAAAAATACGTCATGACTTTTCCAACAACCCAATATTAAATTCTACAGAGAAGTACTTCATAGCCCACAACTGGAGGCAAAAAAAACAATAAATGGACTTAATCTAGCAAGTATAAAAAAGTTATAAGTTTGACTACAGATCAAAACATACAAATTAAAGATAAATTCAAGTATTCAAATAAACTGCAGAGCTAACCTGTGTAATGCTGACATGTATGTATTCATGCATATGAAATACATATAAGTAACACTTTCTCAAAAAAGGAAGCAGGCTTAATTTCCAAACACAGAGCTATTAAAAAGAACTTCCTAATTTTTTAAAAGGCGCAAAGGCCAAACTGTCCCCAACAACTCAACCTACAGGTTGCTCATCAAATTTGGACCATGTTCAGAATAAAAGCCTATTTTCAAGTTTACCAACTTCAGAAAATAAGTACTCTGGCCAATTGTTTTGAGTATACCTTGGTATTCTTTCTGTTCTTTTAAGCTTTGCATATGTCTTCGTCTTATCTTTTAAGTGCAAATCCTCACCCACCCTGCTGCAAGGAAGGTTTGAGAAGGAACAGCTCTAACAGCGCTGGTGCTTCCTACCAACCTGGTAAGGAACCATCACTAGAACTGAATGTGTGTGTCACAGCCAAGACCTGAGCAGACGAGAAAGCTGGACAGCCTGCCTGCCTGCCATGGGAAGTCCTGAAGGATGCAGTAAAACCTCCAAATAAGGGACATGACTTATCTCGAAACACAAAAACACGCTCTTAAGCCAATTAGAAATATCTAACCATTGCGCCACAGGGACCATTTATGACTGTTTCTACCTAATTAAGCAAATCAGATCATGAATATAGTCCCCAAACCAGGCCTTTAGCAAAACACATAACCACAAAATTGGTGTGAATGCTGTTTTCTTTCTGGAGCGCAAAAATAATTCGGTGAACTAGACTGTGGCTCAAAATTCTTTTCTGTGATTTCACATCATTTAGATTTTACCTATGCTGAGAAAATACATAATGTTTGGGGAAATACAACCTCTCAGGCACAGCCAGCAATAGATTCAAATCATTTAAAAATTCCCTTTTAGTCACAGGATGTGGAGTATAGTGTGGGAGTGGAATCAATGGAATTGTAATAGATAAGTAGAATAGACTAGATCATATGAGGGGGGAGAGTGGGGCGGCGGATTGGGGAAGAGAGGTTGTCACTGTGAGGGGTAAAAAGTATAACTATTGCACTGTGTTGTACAGCTAAAACTAATTTAAAATAATGTTTATTTCACAATAAAAATAAATAATTTTTTTTTTTTTTAAATCTCTTTTGGGCCGGCCATGTGGCACGTTGGATAAGAGCTGGCTTGGGATGCCAGAGGGCCCTGGTTCGGATCCCACATATGAGGGCCAGTGACACTGCCCTCTACAGCTAAGATGCTGAACACCAGCTCAACCTGGAGCTGGGCTGCCATGAGTCGCCTGCGCCGGCAGTGGGTTGCCATAGGCTACCATGTGTGGCCGGCAGCCAGCGTGAGCGGCCAGCAGCCGCAGTGAGCGGCCGTCCAGAAGCCAGCGACTGATCTGCCTTGCCAGGGAAGAGCACAATGATGGTGCCAACTTGGGCCAGTGAAGCAACGTCCTCCACAACTAGATTGAGGAACAAAACGATAGCAACTTGTCTGTTTCCCTTCCCCCAATTCCCCAATAAAATAAATAAATAAATAAATAAAGTAAATTAAAAAAAAATTCTCTTTGGCTAAACTCAAAAGTATTTCTACGTCATGGGAAGATGGGGATAAAGCCTAATCTCAAAGGGCTTTAAAAAATCCTCAAGACAAGCTTTCTTTTCATCACTTTCAATACACACTTATTTGAGTGCTGAAAGAACAATTAGAGGGATCTGTTTAGTAGTGAGACAAAACATTTTACCTTTTCAAATCAGAAATCTGAGTTTGTGCATCAAGCAATTTGTTCTCGGTTGTATTTAACGTATCCTATGAAAATAAAGGAAAAATTCAGAGAATTGAAGATAAATATTCAAGTGTAGTCCTTTTATTTAAAATTGCATAATCCAAACCTAATCTAAGGCTAACACCAGAGAGCTACAAAGAACTTTATGCAGATACTCAGCAAGTATGGCACCAACCACTGAGGCAACAGAATTCAAGGAAAAGAAAGAGCACAAAACACTGGCTCACACAGTAGCTGTGTGTTCGTTCAGCTAGAGCCCACTGTGCTTTGCTTGATTAGAAATAATCCAATGTTAACATGAACATATTTGAACCACAAACTTGACTAAAACCTCAGTAAATGGCAAAACAAATCCTTCCGAGGATGAGGCTCCTGGCCCCTGGCACCCTTGGCCGCTGACTGTGCGGGTGACCTTGTTACTAAGTCTCAATAGTCACAGCCCTGCATTTTATGCAGCGGAAATAATGGGGCCCCTCTCACTGCATCACTGTGGGGTTCATGGAGTGCCCACAGGTAGCTTCCAGGCAGAGCTTTCACGAAGAAGTCAAACACCATCAGTAAGCCCAACCCAACCCAAAGCCAATGCTTTGAGAACCAAAATTATGATTGGCATCTGTATTGTATCTTATACTCCTCTAAAAATTTCATCTCAACTCATCTCAAAGGCAATAGCCATTCAATAAATATTTGTTAAATTAACAAATCCAACAACCTTGTGAGTTAAATGGGCACATATTTGAAAATAAGACTATTGACACAGAGGGGATGAGTGAGTGGCCTAGTTCAAATAGTTAGACTGGGATGGGGTGAGGGGGTCATAGGGGGCGGGCGGGCAGAGTCAGAGCTCCTGACCCCCCATCTAATCGTCTGCCCCCACGGGAAGTTTACAACATGAATGACGACCCACAATTACCTTCACTCTTTCGTGTTCTTTTCCAAGGGACTCATACTCTCCTAAGAGCTGCAAGGGAAAACAAAGAAAGGCACAAAATCGAACATTATAATATCAACTGAAGGGTGCTCTAAATAACTGTCCACACTCTTTAAAAATGTCAATGTCACGACAGAGAAAGGTTAACGCACTGTTTCAGATTAAAGGCAACTAAAGAGATAAGAGAAATGAAGATGAGGCATGGTCTTGGGTTGGACCCTGGACTGGGAGAAAGTGTCGGAAAGGAGCAATTTGGGTGGATTTCTATACTCGGGTAACTGTTCTGGGGCTGCACATGAGAAGGAAATACATACCGAAAATTAGGGGTAAAGGGGCATGATGTCTACAACTTACTCTCCAATGGTTCAAGAAAACAAACATGCATGTGTGAACACATATGTACGACGGGGATGATAAAGCAAATATGGTAAAATGTTAGCTACTGCTGATCCTAAGTAAAGGGAATATGACAGTTCTTGCAAGTTTTCTGTAAGTTTGACTTTATTTCAAAATAAAAAGTAAAACAAAAGTAATATCAGTCAATACCCTTCAGGTAGTATTTAAAAGATTACAATTTATTTGCATTGTTCTCTTTTGAATTGTTGCATACTACTTCTTGCTAAGTTAGTTCCACAGAGTAAAGGCACAATCCTAAAAGTATAATATAATTAGGCAATGTATTTTAAAATACATATGTGAGACTTCTGCTTAAAGAAGGCAGATTCATCACAGAATTTTCTTTTTATCCTGAGATCCCACCAAATTAACAATGAAGCCATTGAAAAGAACACAAATGAGGGACCAGCCACAGGTGAAAGATTTCAACGAAGACGTGGCAAGCTGCAAGGCAGAGGAGGCCACAAGCTCAGGGCCTGAAGGGGGGATGCTAACGACAAGCAGGCTGATGCCCTGTAGCCCGGAGACACTCAGGTCTGAATCTCAGGTTCAGTGATGGACAGGGTGCAAGTTCAGGGCCGACCACAAGTCCTTAAGGGGAGTGGTCAGAGGCCAGGACCTACCCATCCCACACAACAGTGGACTGTCCAGCCAGGCAACAGGACACAGGACACACGAATGGGAGAAAAACGCAACTTGGGAAACCCAAGTATAGCGGAAAAGCGGGGGCAAAGGGATAAAAAAGAGAAAATGACTGAGGACAAGTCGTCACCTTGACGCCCCTCTCCTCCCCAGGGCCTGGCTGACAGGTCCCAGGCAAAGGACGAGAGGCTCTTCTGTGGGAAACTGAAGAACCTCAGAAAACAGACCTACACATTCATCTGGAGGTTTCCTAACCCAACGGCGGGTGTCACTACAGGGAGTCAGTCCCCTCTAGGCTCATAGAGCTTTCAAAAGAAAATTGATGGTGGAAAGGAGCGGGGAAAGCCACGGGGCTGGGGGAGGGGAGAAAGGAAGAGGCTGAATCCTCCGGTCTCTGGTTCACAACATAAACCAATGAAACAAAGCCTTCGAAATTCTGATGAAAAGAAAACACGCACTCAGAATTCTACACTTAGCAAATGACATGTGAAGACCCTAAATCTTCATCCACAATAATGATGGATAATGTAAAAAAATCAAGAAACAACAATGCAGGGGCCGGCCGAGTGGCGCGATGGTTAAGAACTCGCTTGGGATGCCAGAG
>NW_017731478.1:1756488-1763060 GCF_001890085.2 Hipposideros armiger | reverse complement strand
AAAAAAACAAAAAACCACCAAAGACAAACAGTGTACAGAACATAACTGATACTTTCTACCAAAACGTTGTTTAATAAGCTTACGTGTAGAATAAAACTTGGTAATACATGAAAAAAAGAGTTATGTATTTAAAAGTTTATGCATTTCTTGTTAATGTACCTAAGAAAATGAAAAACATGTCCACATAAAATCTTGTATACAAATATTCATAGCCCAATCATTCTTAACAGCCAAAAAGTGAAAACCACCCAAACATCTATCATCTGACGAATGGATCAATAAAATGCGGTCTGTCCGTTCAATGGGACAGTATTCGCCCACAAGAAGGAATGAAACTCTGACACACACTACAAGCTGGATGAACCTGGAAACCATCATGCTAAGTGAAAGAAGCCAGACACAAAAAGTCACATATTGTATGATTTCATTTACATCAAATGTCCAGAACAGGCAAATCCATTGAAACATTGCCAGGGGAGAAGAAAGCATGTAGGGGTGATGGTTAAGGGGCTCGGGATTTCTTTTTGACTGAGAAAAATGTTCTAAAATTGATTGTGGTGATGGCTGCACAAGTTTGTGAATATACTAAAAACCACTGAATTGTACACTTTAAAAGAGTGAATTTTATAATATACAAATTATATCCCCATAAAAAACTAAATCTTTAAAGGGTAGAAGTTTATAGCATCATATAAAGCCAGCGGCACTCAAGTATAAATTTACTAAACAATAGCACATCCTAAAGGAGAAGACAAAAACACATAAGCAATGTTTTTATAAAACTATTTGTCGCTAAAGTTGTTACTAAAAAGGCTTAAGTTTAACATTAAGCTACTATTGATAGAACTAAAAATAGAATACTTACCACTTCTATTTCTAGTAAGTTATTTTTACTTTCAAGAGTTCTCACACGACTAGTAGCTTCATCCAGGGCACTATCTAGCTGGCCACATCTAAAAACCACAAATTGAGACGAAAAAATTAGAAAATCAAATCCTTTCCCTTTAAAGTATTATATAAACCTAACCGATTCTCCAATATATCACATAACACTAGTTCTCCCATGTCAGCTGACTCAGGATGCCATTTTAGTAAAATACACCCCAATGAACCTGATGATATTCTAGTATCCAGAAAAAAATAACGACATGAAAAGATCCCCAGGAAATATTAAGTGAACAAAGCAAGAGATGAACAAGTTCCTGCACACCCATGTTCACAGCAGCATTATTCACAGTAGCCAAGAGGTGGAGGCAACCCAGTCCCCCAAGGGATGATGGATAAACCAAACGCAGTGTGCATGTATACATAATGGAATAGTATTCAGTCTTAAAAAGGAAGGAAATCCTGACACCAGCCTTCACATGGATGAACTTGGAGGGCATTATGCTAAGTAAAATAAGCCAGTCACAAAGGGACAAATATGGTGTGATTCCACATACCCAGAGGCATCAAATTCACAGAAACAGAAAGTAGAATGATAGTCACCAAGGGCTGAAACACTAATAAAACTGTTTTGGAAAGAAATACCACTAGGTAAGGTGGGCGTGTTAACTGTATTTTTCTGCTATGCCAGAGATCTCATCCCGAGTTGGAACAGTGTGACATAACAATCTGATATCACAGGTGGCCTACAATTTATAAGTGTTCATGGCCCCATTTGCAGTAGTAGTGGAATTCTCCAATTTGCAATTTTAAGTTTAAAAAATATCTGCTGTGTATGCTGACAACATAATGTTGGTTTTTGTCTTTAGGTGAACCATTTCTCCAATTCTAAATGATTGCAGCTTCGCACTTTGTCTCTGCTGTCCTCCGTAACGCCCGGTTTTACACTGTAAACCAGCCCAAATCCTTCCGGGGTTAGCAGAAGAAAACAATGAATCACTATTGTTTGCATGCTACTGTCACACTGCAGTACCCTGTGTTCCCACTGTCATTAACTGTTATAACCCTCACTTCCAATTTGCTCCGCCTGCAGTCTCTCTCTATTCTCTATGCTCTAGCAGCTTCCAGTCATAAAGATTATTTTAAGCAGCTATCATTTACTGGGTGCCTTGTTTGGCACCCTGTCTTTTCTACTACTGGTCTTTTTTCACACTTCCGTTTTCCAACCGGAAGTACCTGTGGTCTTCTTTGCCTTCTTAAAAAAAAAAAGAAGAACCAACTTCCCCTAGCCTGCTATATTCTCTTTCCTTTTTGTCCTAGAAAACCTAAAGCTGGGTTTTTTGGGGGTTTTTTCTGGCTCTTTTCTAATTACTTCTCTCTACCACTGCAGCCCCACCCCCACTCCTACCCCCAGCAGCAAAATGGAAGCTGCAGACACTCAGGAATGAGACAGCATGTTAACGACCACAGCAAACGCAATCCAGTATAGAGGTCAGTCCTCCCAGAACTCTGCTAGTCAAACTGTTAACTGGACCCGGGAAATTTCAGGTTCCTCCTAAGCCTTTTCTAAGGAGCTCTATCTATCTGTTTTGCCCTAGAGAAGAATTATTTGCTGTCATCTAGACCTGAGCAGCTTTCAATCTAAGTCCCATTTAATTATACAGTATGTTGCAAGCACACTGTTACTAGTACTAGTTAGAGCANCCCTTCCCCCAATTCCCCAGCACTGTTCCCATCCCCCCAATTACCCAATAAAAATCTTAAAAAAAAAAAGAAACAACAATGCAAATGCAAGCACGTTATTTAGAAATATACAGATAAGCAGAATATAGTACCTCAAGGGAAAACCCCCGAACATAGGATGTAAAAGGACTTAATTAAGAAAAGTACGATACTTTGGCGAGAGACTTTTTTAAAGATTTAAATAAATAGATATAAACCATGGTCATGGTCATGTGTGGGAAGACTCGGTATTACACATCTCCGGTGTCTCCAAGTCCAACCATAAATTCAGGACAACTCCAACCAAGAGCAGAGTTTTTGATGAAATGTGTTAAGCTGACAGTAATATTTATATCAACTAAAACAGGCTCAAGAATAGGCAAAATAACTTTTAAAACAACAAAAAAAGGGTAAGGAAACACTACACCAAAACAAAAACAAAAAAAAACAATCAAAGCTTGTTGTAAAATACTAATAAATAAGATCACCATCTTACTGCAACTCAGGGAGAAATAGACCAATGGGACAGACTAGAGCGCCCCAAAAACAGACTCACACAAGAAAGAAACACAACAGAAGTGGCATTAGAAGTCAGTAGGGAAAGGATAATATATTTTAAAATGGTGCTGTGGCAATTAGTTAATCATTTGAAAAAAAATCAAGTTCAATTCCTGTCTCAAACCATAGGTGGTAAGAGGTCATTTGGGGTGGATGAAAGGCCTAAATACATAAAGCAAAGCTTTATAAGTGTATTTGGGAATATTTGGGGAAACAATTTTCCCATCTTCTGGTAGAAAAATATCTTTGTAAAGAAGACATAAAAAAGGCCCAAACCATAAGTTGTATTTTGGACATCAAAATACAAAACTTGCAACCCATGAAAAATAACCCACGTGAAAAGCAAGCCACAAGCCAAGAGAAGAGAACTGCTCTATAAATAACCATATAACATCAATCAAACTGACAAAGAGGTTTGACAGTACCGAGCAATGAAAAAAAAATCCAGAAAAATAGAATTCTCATACCTTTCTGGTGGGAAACGGATGCACCCATTTCTAAGAGCAACTTGCTATAACAACATTGAATTAAAACGACAACACTCATTTTCTATGTCCCAGCCACTGCACTCACAGGTATGTATAATCTTGTGAGACTATTATTTCCCCAAAATGGCCACAGCAATACCCCTGTTCACACAAGGTCTTTCAGAACCTTGCTATGCCCCATCAAGAGGTAGCATCTATTTCCTCTTTCTTTGAAGGACTTTGGGACTGTTTAACAAACAGTGGTGACACTGTATGATTTCCAAGGCTAGGTCATACATAACAGGGCACGTGGCTAAGGCTGCTCCTTCAGGACTCTTGTCCTTGGCACTCAGCCATCATGCTGCCAGGAAGCCCAAACTAGCCACATGGAGAGTAAAGAAGCCGGAAAGAAGCAAACTGCAGCCTCAGGGGGCAGCATGGTCTACAGCCAGCCCCCAGCCACTGACTTGCCAGCGGAGGGCCTAGATGTCACACAGCAGAGGCAAGCTGTCCCTGCCGTGCCCCGTCTGAGTCCCCAGACCACCAAGTTCGTGAGCGGAACATGCCCAGTTTGGGGGTCATTGTTTTGCAGCCCCGGTCTCTGGAACGCTACCCTAGAGGCACTGGCATCCATTGGCATGAGACCAGTACAGGGATGTTCGTGGCAGTGGTGCTGAGAACACAACAAAGAAAAAAGAACATCAGGTAAAGATGAAGGAAATCTGAATAAAGTATGGGGTTTATTTCATAATAATGGATCAGTATTGGTTCATTAATTGTGATAATGTAAGATATTAATAACAGGGTATGTGGGAACACTCTATCTTCTTAATTTTTCTGTAAATCTAAAATGTTCTAAACACTAAGGTTTTTTGGGGTTTTTTTAAGTGAGACTGGAAACGAAAAGTTTTCACATATGGAAGGTCCCAAAATTTGTCTCCACGCATTCTTTTTTTCAGGAGATGTGTGCTAGAAAACAGAGTTAAGCCAAGAAAAAAGACACAGGATCTACACAAGACGACAAATCCAACGAAGGAAAGAAGCAAAGCCCATTCCCAGGATGAGGCTGAAGGCAAGTTCAAGAACATCTGTGGATCAAACCTTGGGAGCAACCAGTTCAGACTGAAAGAAGGGTATTTGGGAGAGCAAGTGCTATATGCACATGGAAAACTAAGCATATAAAAAAACAAGGCAATTATTATTTGTAGGAAAAATGAAACTTGTAAGAGAAAGGAAATGTAATCACTACCCACCACAGCTTAGCTCTAAATAATATTTACATAGACATAAGACATACATAGACTGAATACCAAGCTAACTTAAGTGACAATATATCATATTTCAAATCTAAGACACCACTGACTGGAAATCATTCCACTGTTTTATTTACTACTGAAAGAGAAAAAAATGCTGTTGCCAATTAAAATATGACACTATGGTATAAAGATGCATTCCAATTTCAGAGCTGTTAAATGTAAAAGAATAAGCTTCTTAAAATCCATTTCATATATTAACCACATTGGAAGGAGAGGGAGAAGGATCTATGTTGAGAATAATGGTGTAAGAAAGCTAAATGGTGACCTTGCACAGAAGGAAGTCTGAAATGAATTGACAGGAAAAGAAAGAGCCATAAAAGTTTTTTAGTTAAAAACAAGAAGACAAATGCTAGAAGAAATACCTAAAAGAGCTGAAAGTAACAGCCTCTAGGGTAGGGAACTCTAAAGTAAGAAGAGGTGGAAACACTTGTTTTTCATTTGAGATTTGAGTATTTAAATCATTTACGCATATTGCCTTCGTGAAAATAAATTTTTAAAAAAACCAAAGCAACAAGAATCAAACCTAAAGCTATGAGGAAGAAACTTTCAACAGCCAAGATACTTTTAGATTTCTGATGTACCAAAGCAAAGGATAGTAAGAAAAATTTAGGGGAAAAATACACAATCTGCAACGTACTCCAGTCTCAATGTTACACAAATCCAAATTTTAAGTGAAATTGAAGTGAAAAAGTTCAATGAAACCCGTTCTAAATCTGGTTCATTTTACTCTGCCAGACACAAAGATGTTGATTTAAGATAACTCCAAAGTTGACCTGCTAGTGACAGAAAGGCGTGGGAGTGACACCAGAGTTTGACAGCCTCTGACTTCCTGCTTCAAGATAAGACCCAACTGACTCCATCGGAACAGTACACTTGCAGCTACAGCAGTTATGTAATACAAAAATACACGTGGAAAAAGTCCTAAGAGCTTGTAAAAGCACAATATCTAAAATTACTTTCAGCCAACCATGTTATTAAGTCACCGATGTTTGTCACTTACATCTTGAAACATTTTGTTTTCTTGTTTCAGTCTAGCCTCTTTATCATCTGAGAGTTTGTAAGCATTCTCAAATGCTTCTTCTAAATCCTGCAGTCTAGATTTTAGTCGAATGATGGTATTGTCTTTTTCTTTATTACTTGTTCGCATTTCCTCGATTCTTTCCTGCAAAATTTTGGAGGCACTGCTGGCTGCACTGAGCCGTTCTCTGAAATCACTCTATAAAACAAAGACAAGGATAATAAAGTGTTTTTATTAAGAAAAATAGATGTTTCGATAGTAGCTAATAAATTGTGGGTGTTAAAAGTAATAAAACAAAACGTACAAATGGAAATCAACAAGTTTAACAAATATTTTGTTATAACCCGGAATGGGGACTAGAAAGAATCACTCTACTAGAGTAATTAGCTCCGTGAAATTATCCTAATGTGTAGACTGAAAAGCACTGTCTGAGGTATTATGATTCTAAGACTCACCTGTGCATCACTTTAATGAGCAAAAATAACCATGGCAATTAGGGAAATGATTCTAAAAGGATAGCTGGAATTTGTTGCCCCACATTGATATTATAGACAAAAAAGCATTTCTTACCCTATTCTCTCACTAAGAAAATAAAAAATTCAGGGC